>NC_087359.1:83594761-83604761 GCF_030014295.1 Loxodonta africana
TCTCTGCCTGTCTCTGTCTCTGCCTCTGTCTCTGTCTCTCTCTGCCTCTGCCTCTGCGTCCGAGCGTAGCGGGCCCGCTTCGGGATACCGCGCGGGCGCGTGGCCGGCGGGCGCGCGAGTCGTGCGGTCGACCCTACGTAGTTCGGGCGCGCGCCCCCGTGTCTCGCGTGCGACGCGTCCTCCGGGGTCGCGTGCGTGCGTGCGTGCGTGCGGGCGGGCGGACGCGGGTGCGTCGCGGTCACCGTCCGTGCGCGTGCGCCGTCTCGAGCGCGTCCCACTTTGGGGGGACGGCGGGCGCGCGGGGGCGCCGCGGGCGTGTGGCCGTGCCGCGCCTTCCGCGTGGGCGTCCCCCCGCGCCGCGCGGGAGGCGCCCGTTCGTTCGCGTCTCCCGCCCGCGGTTCCGGTGCGCCGTCTCTCCGTCCTCGCGCGTCGCCGGGCGTGCGTCCGAGCCCGCGTGCCGCCTGCCCGTGGGTGCCGCGTGTACGGGGCCGCGTCCGCGCCCGCGTCCCCGAGCGTCAAGTGCAGGCCGCGCGCGCCTAGTGGAGCGTGCCCGCCCGCTCCGTGTATCGTGTGCGCGGGGGCGACGCGCGTTCCCGCGTGTTCCGCCTGCCTGCGTCTACCTCCGCGTCTCCCGAGCGTCCCGTGCGTGCGTCTGCTGTGCGCGTGCGTCTCCGCGTTTCCGCGTGCCCCGGGCGTGCGTCCGTGTCGCCGGAGGGCGCCGCCGCCGCCGCCGCCGCTGCGTGCGCGTACGTGTCCGCGCGGGTGCGCGCGTGGCCTCTCCGGTGCGCGCGCGCGCGCGCGGCCCCGTCCGTCCGAGTGCGGCGCGCCCTCTTCGGGATGCCGCGCGGGCGCGCGGCCGGGCGTACGTACCTCGTGCCCGTGCCCCCGTCTCGCGCGCGACGCGTCTATCGCGTCGCGCGTGTGTGGCGGGGGCGCCGTGTCCTCCGAAGCGCTGCGGCGCGGCCGTCCGCCCCGTCGCGCCCCTCCCTCCGTCCGCGCGGGTGGGCGTCCCGCTTCGGGGGGGGGCGGCGGGGGTTGGCCGCGGGCGGGCTTCTGTTGGGGGGATCCACGGGCGTGTGCCCCTGAGGCGTACCTTCCCGTGTTTCGGCCGCGCCGTCCGTGCGAGTCGCCGTGCGTCCGGGCCCCCGTGCGCGTGCGCGAGCGGACCGTGTCCGTGGGTGCCGCGCGTCCGCGTTCCCGCGTGTTCTGCCTGCCCGCGCCTACCTCTGTGTCTCCCGGGCGTCCCGGGGTTGTGTCTGCTGCGCGCGCGCGCGCGCCCCCTCGCGTCCATCTCCGTGTTTCCGTGTGCTCCGTGGGCCCGTCCGTGTCTCCGGAGGGCACCCTGCGGTGCGGGCGCACGCGCGCGCGGGCGCGTTCCCGTCCTTCCGTCCGTCCGTCCGTCCGTCCGTCCGTCCTCCTCCTCCTCCTCCTCCTCCTCCTCCTCCGCCCCCCACCGCCCACACCCCCGCCGCCCCCCGCCGCCCCCACCGCCTCCGCCGCCTCCAAACCTCTTCCCCGCCTGGCGGGTGGCAGCCGGCGGCCACGTCGGACTGGATCCGGATATCGCCAGCGTGGGGCCCACGGCAAGGGCGCAGGCGGGGTGGGGTTGGGGGTGCGTGGTGGGCGGTGGGGGGGGTGGCGCCAGCGGTCCTCGGCGGCGGCGGGCCTAGCGCCGCCGGCACGTGCCCCTCCGGTTTCAGTCGGGACCGCCTCCGTGACGTCGAGGAGAGCTTCTCCACCCGTCCGTCCGAGGGCGCGGGGGTTCGGCGGACCGAGGGTGCCGTCGTCCCTCGACGACCGCCTTCGGGTCGCGCGCACACACACGCTCGGAGGCGCCCCGTCTCAACTGAAAGGAGTCGGCGGAGTAGAAACCGCGGCCCTCGAGACAGCTCCCTAACGCCGGGTGCGTGCGGCGGGGTGCTTTCTACACCCTACAGAAGGAAAACGCCTGTGGCCGGAGTTCTCGACGCCCGCCTTTCGACGCACCCTCTCGTCGCCTCGCTCCGTTTCCTAAGGCTCTCGTGACTCCTCCCGTTCTATTTCAGGGAGGCGCAGCTGAAGGGCTATCCGCTCCGCCCGTCCGTGAAGTTGGGCTTTCCCCCCGAAGGTGGCCGGAAGGGGGTGGGGGGGCGCGTGAGCCAAAGGATCTTGAAAACGCGGCGGCGGCGGTACCGCTTTCGGCTCTCGCCGATCCCACGCAGAGGCGGGGGCGCGGGCAGGTCCGCGCGCAGGTGCCCGTGCGAAGGTGCAGGCGCGTGCAGGCGCGGGCGCGCGCGCGCGCGCCCTCGGGCAGGTACGTAGAGGCGGGCGCCCGCGCGTGCACACCCCTAGGCGTACGCACGGGCACGGACGCGCCCGAGGGCGCGCGCGTACCGGCGCGGGCGCGCCCGTGTGGGCGCGCCCACGCCTACGCGCGTGTACCCGCGCGGGTACGCACGGGCAGGCACGTGCGTACCGCCCGCCCGCGCACGGGCGCGTGCACGCGCCTGCGTGTCCGTATCTGCAGCCACGGGCGTGAGCGCGTGGGCGCCTACCGTCCTTCTTCTACCTAACGCCGTCACCGGGCTGGCTCGGCGTCCAGGTATGCCTGTCTCCCCCTCCCCTCCAATCCCCTCCCCCTCCCCGCCCCCTCCCCTCCCCTCCCCTCCCCCTCCCCCTCCCGTCCCTCCCCCCTCCCCCTCCCGTCCCTCCCCCCTCCCCCGTCCCCCTCCCCCTCCCCTCCCCTCGTCTCCCCTCCCCTCCCCCTCCCCCTCCCCGTCCCTCCCCCCACCGCCTCCCCTCCCCCACCCCTCCCCCTCCCCTCCCCCTCGCCTCCCCTGCCCCCATCCCCCTCCCCTCCCCCACCCCTCCCGCCCACCCCCTCCCCCTCCCCCTCCCTCTGCCTGTCTCCTTCCTTTTCTGAAACCGGGTTTTCCTCTTCGAGAGCCGTTCCGCCCCTCGGGCGAAACCAACTCGCCGCGTACCGGAGACCGAGTGCAAAGACGGAGCCCCGGCGGCGCGGCGGCGGCGGCGGCTCGGAGCTCGGCTGCCGACCGAGATCGTCGGCGGTTCGGATCCGCCGGCTCCTCCTTGGGAAGCCCGTGGGGCGGCTCGACTCTCTCCCCTAGGGCCGCTCCGAGTCCCGAGCCGCTCGACGGCACGCGACGGCAGCGGCGCCGCAGTCAGTTCTCTATCTAAACGGAAACGACGACGATGACGAACGTCAGTCTTCACCGCCACGCCCTACTCCCCACCCGAGCACCGTTCCAACTCGGGTGTTTCTCTCCCTGTGGCGGGGGTCCCCCCCGACTGAGAAAAAATAAACCGCCCCCCGAGGACGGCCCGCGTTCGGAGCCTCTTGGTAGTAGCGCGCCTTCACGGGACGACGGCACGCGCGCCCGTCACCCGCTTCCCGGAAAGCTCCCCCCGCAGAGAGTCGCGAACTCGGGCGAAGACGGAGGAGTCCGCGTACCCGTCGCCCAAGGTTCAGCCATCGTCCGATTGGAAACCGGTGCCTTCCCGGTCCCGCCTCCCCGTCGATCGACGCCTCCCGGGGGTGGGATGGCTTCCAGCCGAACCAGCCTACCGTACCCTTCCCCTCCTACGTACCTCGGGAGGTCGGCTCGGACAGGGAGGGGCCCGTCAGATGTCCAGTCCGCCGTGAGCTTTCCACGACGACGGTCGGCCGGTCGGCCGGTCGGTCGGTCGGTCGTCCCGGAACACCCCGGTCGGGTCCGCGCGCGCGCGGCACGGGCTTCACACACCTCGCTCCTCTGGCTTCCCGGGAGACGCTCGCGGCACGGCGACGCGTGCAACGCGGGAACGGCGACGCTGCCCTCGGCCTTACCGTCCCCCCCCTCCAGCCGAATACGGCCCCGGCCCTCACCGCGGGCCGAGTTGGGGGGCTGGGGGTCGGGCCGGGGGGGGGATCGGCGGCGGCGGCCCTCGTCGGCAGGCGGCGCTAGCGCCGCCGGCGTGCGGCCTTACGGTTCCCGTTGCGATTCCCCTCGTGGGCGCGGAGAAAAGCCTCTCCATCCGGCCAAGGGGGCGCCCGTTCGGCGGACCGAGGGCGACGACGGGGGGCTGCCCGTCCGCCTGAGCGCGCGCCCGCTCCCGCAGGCACAGGCGCGCGCGGGCGCAGGCACAGGCGCACACGCTCAGACACGCGCTCACGCGCAGACGCGCACTCAAACCCATACAGACACGCACAGACGCACACACAGACGCACGCACAGACCCGCGCTCACGTGCGCAGGCGCCCCCACAGACGCAGGCGGGCACGCACACGGGCACGCCCGCAGACGCGCACGCGCACGCACGCAGTCACGCGCGCACACGCAGGCACACACGCCCGGACACGCGCGCACACGCCCCCGCAAAGACGCGCCCCCGCACAGACGCGCGCGCGCGCAGGCACGCACACCGGGACGCGCGCGCGAACGGACGCACGCACGCGCGCAGGCACGCGCGCACACGCACCAGGCCACCCGGAACGTTTGCCAACTCCCCGCCCACCTCAGCACCCCACCCCCCGGGCCCGAGGCGCGTGGTCCCCCACCGCCCCCACCCTCCGACCCCCCCACCGCCCCGCTCTCGGCCTCCCACCCCCCAACCCCCCTCGGGCACTCCACCCCCCACCCCCACGACTCACGCACACACGCCCGCCCGCCCGCCCGCCCGCCCGCCCGCATTCGGGAGCCGCCGGAGATCTCTCGATGCTCGAGACGCCGACTCACCCCTCTCCCTCCCCCCCCCCGCCCCGGAGACGCCACCTTCCCGAGTCCGCCCGCGAGCCCGGAGAGCACTCGCTCGGGCCGAGCCGCCCGAGGGCCTCTGGGCGGGCGTTCGCGGCTGGCCCGCCGCGCCTCCGCTGGACCTCACTAAGTCCGGCCTCGCTCCCGAGAGCCTCGAGGGCCTCCCTCGGTGAGATGTCTCCCCAGTCGGACCGGGGGGCCCAGAGCCGGTCCGTACCGGCTCTGGGAAGGCGTTCCCGGCCTCCCCCCCGCCCCCCGTTTGCCCGCCCGCGTCGCGGGAGGATGGAAAGCGATGAGGAAGAACGCTCTCGGTGGCGGCCGTGGTTTTCTTTTGCGACGCGGATGCCGGCAAACGCACGGCTCCCTCCCTCCCTCCCTCCCTCCCTCCCTCCCTCCCTCCCGACGCAATTTGCCCGTTCAACCCGCCTCACGCGTACCGTTGGCTCGGCGACAGGGACGACGGCGGAAAACGTCTCCCGGTCTGCCTGCTGCGCCACGCGGGCACTCAAAGAACGAGGAGGAAAACTTCGGGGACTGGCGGTCTCATCCCGTCCCGTTTGTCGCGTCCGTCCAAAGGATACGGATCGGAGAACACCTGCCCGTCCGACGCTTGGGACGTGCTCTCTTCTCCCTCCCGCCCCCGGTGGACGCTCATCCCCTCGGGCGCCCCCCCCCCGTTCGGCCCTTTCGGGGGCGAGCGCGCGCGCGCGCCCCATGACGCTCCCGAGAGGTTTCCCCGGCGGCCCGGGGGAGTCTGTCCCCTCTGCCACCCTCGAGCCCCGGCCGGGGCCCAGGTGGACCCGGTTCCACCCCCCCGCCGCCCTTCGCTCCGGTCGTCGGCCGTCACCCGGCGGCCGCTTCGATACCGTCCCCCTCCGGAGCTCTGCGGCGCCGACGGGATGGGAAGCGGTCCCGGCGGGCGCGCGCTGGCCACGGCGGCCCGGGGCCTTCGCTCCGTCTCCTCGAGCCCGGCCTGGCTCCCGGCGTCCTCCCGGGGTCCTCCCGGGGTCCTCCCTCCTCTCCCTCCCTCCCTCCCTCCCTCCCTCCCTCCCTCCCTCCCTCCCTCCCTCCCAGGGCCCCCCCCGAGTGGGACACGCCGGCTGGCCGGCATGGTGCTCCAGGGCTCCAGCGGGGTAGACGGGATCTTCCTGGCTGAGGGGCGAAATGGCCCGGCTGGGCCGGACCCCCTTGGATCGGAACTTTGGGAGATGGGGCCAAGGTGGTGGAATAGGCTGACGCTTCCGCCTAGCTCTCTTGACGACAAAGACCCGGAAACACAAGCGAACGAGTATGTCTGCGACGAGCGGGGAGTCCTGACCGTCGAAGGCGGGCTTAGACGACGCACTGAGGGGCAGCGGCAGGAAGAGACCTTTCAGGGGCAGAGAGGGTTTACCGGCCCTGCCCCGCGGGGAGCCCTCAGGCACCATTCCCAGAGCGGCTGCTGCAGTGGGCTGGTACCGTCGTTCCACTGCTGTTCCGTCAGGGAGAAGCAGCCAGCCACACAGCCTGCTCACACCTCCGGAACCTGAGGAGGGCCCGGCCGGGCGGATCCCCTTGGCCCAACCGACCCCGCGCTGTGGCCGGCCCCACCGTCTTCCGGCCGCCCCGCGCCGAGAAACGTGTTCGGCGGCGGCGCTGGGAGGCGGGGGAGGGGGGCGGGGGGGGAGCCGGGACGGGGCCGGGCGTCCGGCCGCCCGGCGACGCGCCCTCGCCGGCCGCCGATCCGGATCCGTCCCGCTGCACTCCGCGCCGGTTGTCGGCCGCCACCTGGCGGCCGCTTTGATATCGTCTTCCCCCGGAGCTCCGGCGCCGGCGACACGCGCGGGAGGCGATGTGGCCGCGCTGGCCGAGGCGACGTTCCCGGACGCCGGCGGCGGCGTCGGCAGGATCGTCCTGGCCGAGGCGGGAAAGGGCCCGGCCGGGTGGATCCCCTTGGCCCAACCGACCCCGCGCCGTGGCCGGCCCCAACGCCTTCCGGCCGCCCCGCGCCGAGAAACGTGTTCGGCGGCGGCGCTGGGAGGCGGGGGAGGGGGGCGGGGGGGGAGCCGGGACGGGACCGGGTGTCCGGCCGCCCGGCGACGCGCCCTCGCCGGCCGCCGATCCGGATCCGTCCCGCTGTCGCCCGCGCCGGTTGTCGGCCGCCACCTGGCGGCCGCTTTGACATCGTTTTCCTCCGGAGCTCCGGCGCCGGCGACATGGGAGGCGCTGTGGCCGCGCTGGCCGAGGCGACGTCTCGGGACGCCGGCGGCGTCGGCGGGATCGTCCCGGCCACGGTGGGGCGCCGGCGCCAGAGCCACGTTCCGGAATTGGGCCCGCAGCTTCATGTGGCCGAGGCGGTGGCCGTCGCCGCCGCCGCCGCCGCCGCCGCCGCCGCCGCCGCGCTCCCGGGTGCCGTGTTTTAGACGGCGCTGGACCGAACCGGGCCGCACCGAGACGGCGCAGGCAGAAGAACGGGACAAGGCACGCCCCGGCCGTTCGCGCGCCTTCCTTCGCGCGGCCCGGTCGTCACCGGGGCCTCCGGCGTAGGTCCGGGGTGGCCCGCGGAGGGCGCCCCGGGCCCGGGCGCGGTCCCGCGTGGGGTCCGGACCGTCGGAGAATTTTTTCAAAGTCCCGCTCCGGGGGTCCCCGGGCCGAGGTTGCCGCCCCCGGCCCGCCCCGGCCCGGCCACGGACCCGCGCGGGGCCCGGACCTTCGGAGGGGCCCCGCCGCCCGAGAATTTTTTCCAAGTCCCCCCTCCGAGGGTTCCCCGACCGGCCCGCGTTGGCCGCAGCGCAGGCGGCTGGCTCTGGGCGCCCGCGCGGCCCCGGCCAGCTCCGTCACCCCGTCCCGCGGGTCGACCAGAGGATCCCGGGAGCTCCGGGGGGGGGGGGGGCGGGGCGCTGGGGGCCATGGGGTCGCGCTACGGACCGATGGCCGGGCCGCAGTTCCGGGGGCTCGCCGTGGGGAGCGGGCCCCTCCCGCCGCGGGGCGTGGCTTTTCTCTCGCCCAAAACGGGCGATTTGGGCCACCAGATTGGTGCTGACACGCTCTCCTCGCTGGGTGACTCCCGCTGAGCAGATGGGAAACCTGGACGGGTCCGTAGACGCCGGTCCACCGACGGCCCACGCCCTCCCCCGCTCCTCCCCGCTTGAGCCGCCCGCCTGGGGCCCGTGCGCCGGCTCTCGCGCGTCCAGATGTCCAGCCGCGGTGCCTCCCCCCGGTCTCCAGTGCCCGAGGGCGGCGTGGCACGGGCGCCGCGGGCCCTCTGACCCGCGTGCCCCTTGTCGCAGGCACCCGCGGTGGCCGCGGTGCTCGCCAGAGTGTGCCCCGCTCCCCCCCTCCCCCAGGCCCACGTGCCTCGCGTGTCAGGCGTTCTCCGTGTGCAGGGGTCCTCGCGGCCACCTTTCCGCAGCCGGGGCGGGCGAGGCAGAAAGCGGGTCCTCTCCGGGGCTGTCCTCGCCCGCCTCCTGGCAGCCCTGGCGGGGGGGTCTTCTCCTCCTCGCTTGTGCCTGGGCTGACCCGATCGATGTGGTGTTGTCGTGCTCTCCCGGGCCGGGTCCGAGCCGCGCCAAGACGAGGGACGGACATTCGTGGCGAATGGGACCGCTCTTCTCGCTCAGCGCGCGGGCCCCTCGCTCCTCCTCCCCGCCCGCCGGTGGTGCGCAGAGGGGCAGGGGCACGGGATCCGGCCCGACCTCGCTCATCTGCCCTCGTTCGCGGCCTCGCGGCCAGCGTCGGCGGTGGCGGGGTCCTGAGACCGAGCAGGACAGCCTCTGCTCGTGGCCCTGGTGTTCTGCCTCGCGTCGGGCCCTCCCCCGCCCCCCGCGGCGGGGGGGCTCTCTGGTCAGGCGCACCCGCGCGCCCCACCCAGGTGGTGCCGGTGCGCCTCGAGTGGCCCTTTGGCGGTGCCCCTGGAACGCTCCAGGCCGTCCCTCAGGTGCCTGAGGCCGGGTGGCGGTGCCGTTTCCCCGTTCCCAGCCCACCCTTCCGGTCACCGCTCACGCGTGTGGGCGTGCGCCCCTCGAGCCGAGAGAAATAAAAAACAGGAGTGCGGCCGAGAGGGAGAGAAAGGATGTGGAGGAAAAAAAAAAAAAAAAGAAGGGGGGTCGAGCGGGGTAAGACCTTTAGAGCACGCACGCCTCGCGGGAGGGTGCCGTGCCTGATCCCGAGAAGGCGGGGGTGAGAGAGGGGTGCGCGCGTGCGTGCCCGCCCCGGTGCCTGCCGAGACCCGCGTGAGGCAAGCGAGAGCGGAAGGAGGAGGGCCCGCGTGTTGCTTCCGCCGGTGCCGAGGGAAGTCGCCCTTGCGAGGTGGGGGCCCAGGCTGCGTAGCCGCGGCTGGGCCCCGGCGGTCCGTTGTTAGGCTCTGTCGTACCTCCTCCCCCCCGCGGGCCGCCCTAGAGCGCGGACCCCTCTACAGAGGGAGACCGGGGGGTGTGTTGGGCTTTTAGGTGCCCAGGCAAGCCTCGGGTGTGCGCGGCGCGTACCCGCGAGGCCCCGCGCGCTCGCCGGAGCCTGGCTCCGGTGAGGCGGGATGAGGCGGAGAAGCTTTAAAAGAGAAACGGAAAAAAAAAAAAACGGACGACTCAAAAGGCGTGACTTTCCGAGGCCCTCGGTCGCCGCTGCGGTGCCCCACCCGTTCCCTCCTCGCCCGAGTGGAGGGTGGACGCAGCACGGAGCCGGGAGCACGCGCCGTCCCCGGGTGAGGCAGAGCCGCCGTGAGCACGAGGCGGCAGGCTCCGTTCCCGGCCGCAGAGGCCCACTGTGCCTTAACCCCCCCGCTGGTGCTTACCAATACCGCAGGCCCCCCCCGCCCATCCCCGGGGCGCCCTCGGGCGCCTGGCGGGGGCCCAACGTGGGGGGCGATGGGTGGGGACGGCCCGTCTTCGGTGAAGAAAGTCTTCTCTAGTCATCTCCGAGGGTGCCTTGGGGGTGCCGGATCCCCCAGCCGCTGCCCCTCGCCTTGCGCGCAAGCCACCGACCGTGGCTCGCAGGCAGAGCCCCCTCTCCTTCCCGCCCGGTGTGGAGGGAGAGGTCCGCCGGCCCCGCGGTGGGGCCGCGCGCCGCCCTTCGCCTGCCGCGGCCCGCGCCTCCCCCCTGCGAGTCGGGGGAGGGCCTTCGCCGGGCCAGCCGTCTGGCGCCGGGGTCGCGCGCGTCCGTGTGTGCGTGTGAGTGTGCGGCCCTCCCGTCGCGCGCCTGGTGCGGTGGGGCCGGGGGTCCGTCCGGCGGACGGCCCCCGCGCCGTTGTGTGCCGCCTCCCGCCCGCACCCGTCCCGTGCCGCCAGCGGTGC
>NC_087359.1:83617261-83627261 GCF_030014295.1 Loxodonta africana
GCCCGCCCGCTCCGTGTATCGTGTGCGCGGGGGCGACGCGCGTTCCCGCGTGTTCCGCCTGCCTGCGTCTACCTCCGCGTCTCCCGAGCGTCCCGTGCGTGCGTCTGCTGTGCGCGTGCGTCTCCGCGTTTCCGCGTGCCCCGGGCGTGCGTCCGTGTCGCCGGAGGGCGCCGCCGCCGCCGCCGCCGCCGCTGCGTGCGCGTACGTGTCCGCGCGGGTGCGCGCGTGGCCTCTCCGGTGCGCGCGCGCGCGCGCGCGGCCCCGTCCGTCCGAGTGCGGCGCGCCCTCTTCGGGATGCCGCGCGGGCGCGCGGCCGGCGGGCGCGCGAGTCGCGCGGTCGGGCGTACGTACCTCGTGCCCGTGCCCCCGTCTCGCGCGCGACGCGTCTATCGCGTCGCGCGTGTGTGGCGGGGGCGCCGTGTCCTCCGAAGCGCTGCGGCGCGGCCGTCCGCCCCGTCGCGCCCCTCCCTCCGTCCGCGCGGGTGGGCGTCCCGCTTCGGGGGGGGGCGGCGGGGGTTGGCCGCGGGCGGGCTTCTGTCGGGGGGGTCCGCGGGCGTGTGCCCCTGAGGCGTACCTTCCCGTGTTTCGGCCGCGCCGTCCGTGCGAGTCGCCGTGCGTCCGGGCCCCCGTGCGCGTGCGCGAGCGGACCGTGTCCGTGGGTGCCGCGCGTCCGCGTTCCCGCGTGTTCTGCCTGCCCGCGCCTACCTCTGTGTCTCCCGGGCGTCCCGGGGTTGTGTCTGCTGCGCGCGCGCGCGCGCCCCCTCGCGTCCATCTCCGTGTTTCCGTGTGCTCCGTGGGCCCGTCCGTGTCTCCGGAGGGCACTCTGCGGTGCGGGCGCACGCGCGCGCGGGCGCGTTCCCGTCCTTCCGTCCGTCCGTCCGTCCGTCCTCCTCCTCCTCCTCCTCCTCCTCCTCCGCCCCCCACCGCCCACACCCCCGCCGCCCCCCGCCGCCCCCACCGCCTCCGCCGCCTCCAAACCTCTTCCCCGCCTGGCGGGTGGCAGCCGGCGGCCACGTCGGACTGGATCCGGATATCGCCAGCGTGGGGCCCACGGCAAGGGCGCAGGCGGGGTGGGGTTGGGGGTGCGTGGTGGGCGGTGGGGGGGGTGGCGCCAGCGGTCCTCGGCGGCGGCGGGCCTAGCGCCGCCGGCACGTGCCCCTCCGGTTTCAGTCGGGACCGCCTCCGTGACGTCGAGGAGAGCTTCTCCACCCGTCCGTCCGAGGGCGCGGGGGTTCGGCGGACCGAGGGTGCCGTCGTCCCTCGACGACCGCCTTCGGGTCGCGCGCACACACACGCTCGGAGGCGCCCCGTCTCAACTGAAAGGAGTCGGCGGAGTAGAAACCGCGGCCCTCGAGACAGCTCCCTAACGCCGGGTGCGTGCGGCGGGGTGCTTTCTACACCCTACAGAAGGAAAACGCCTGTGGCCGGAGTTCTCGACGCCCGCCTTTCGACGCACCCTCTCGTCGCCTCGCTCCGTTTCCTAAGGCTCTCGTGACTCCTCCCGTTCTATTTCAGGGAGGCGCAGCTGAAGGGCTATCCGCTCCGCCCGTCCGTGAAGTTGGGCTTTCCCCCCGAAGGTGGCCGGAAGGGGGTGGGGGGGCGCGTGAGCCAAAGGATCTTGAAAACGCGGCGGCGGCGGTACCGCTTTCGGCTCTCGCCGATCCCACGCAGAGGCGGGGGCGCGGGCAGGCCCGCGCGCAGGTGCCCGTGCGAAGGTGCAGGCGCGTGCAGGCGCGGGCGCGCGCGCGCGCGCCCTCGGGCAGGTACGTAGAGGCGGGCGCCCGCGCGTGCACACCCCTAGGCGTACGCACGGGCACGGACGCGCCCGAGGGCGCGCGCGTACCGGCGCGGGCGCGCCCGTGTGGGCGCGCCCACGCCTACGCGCGTGTACCCGCGCGGGTACGCACGGGCAGGCACGTGCGTACCGCCCGCCCGCGCACGGGCGCGTGCACGCGCCTGCGTGTCCGTATCTGCAGCCACGGGCGTGAGCGCGTGGGCGCCTACCGTCCTTCTTCTACCTAACGCCGTCACCGGGCTGGCTCGGCGTCCAGGTATGCCTGTCTCCCCCTCCCCTCCAATCCCCTCCCCCTCCCCGCCCCCTCCCCTCCCCTCCCCTCCCCCTCCCCCTCCCCTCCCTCCCCCCTCCCCCTCCCGTCCCTCCCCCCTCCCCCGTCCCCCTCCCCCTCCCCTCCCCTCGTCTCCCCTCCCCTCCCCCTCCCCCTCCCCGTCCCTCCCCCCACCGCCTCCCCTCCCCCACCCCTCCCCCTCCCCTCCCCCTCGCCTCCCCTGCCCCCATCCCCCTCCCCTCCCCCACCCCTCCCGCCCACCCCCTCCCCCTCCCCCTCCCTCTGCCTGTCTCCTTCCTTTTCTGAAACCGGGTTTTCCTCTTCGAGAGCCGTTCCGCCCCTCGGGCGAAACCAACTCGCCGCGTACCGGAGACCGAGTGCAAAGACGGAGCCCCGGCGGCGCGGCGGCGGCGGCGGCTCGGAGCTCGGCTGCCGACCGAGATCGTCGGCGGTTCGGATCCGCCGGCTCCTCCTTGGGAAGCCCGTGGGGCGGCTCGACTCTCTCCCCTAGGGCCGCTCCGAGTCCCGAGCCGCTCGACGGCACGCGACGGCAGCGGCGCCGCAGTCAGTTCTCTATCTAAACGGAAACGACGACGATGACGAACGTCAGTCTTCACCGCCACGCCCTACTCCCCACCCGAGCACCGTTCCAACTCGGGTGTTTCTCTCCCTGTGGCGGGGGTCCCCCCCGACTGAGAAAAAATAAACCGCCCCCCGAGGACGGCCCGCGTTCGGAGCCTCTTGGTAGTAGCGCGCCTTCACGGGACGACGGCACGCGCGCCCGTCACCCGCTTCCCGGAAAGCTCCCCCCGCAGAGAGTCGCGAACTCGGGCGAAGACGGAGGAGTCCGCGTACCCGTCGCCCAAGGTTCAGCCATCGTCCGATTGGAAACCGGTGCCTTCCCGGTCCCGCCTCCCCGTCGATCGACGCCTCCCGGGGGTGGGATGGCTTCCAGCCGAACCAGCCTACCGTACCCTTCCCCTCCTACGTACCTCGGGAGGTCGGCTCGGACAGGGAGGGGCCCGTCAGATGTCCAGTCCGCCGTGAGCTTTCCACGACGACGGTCGGCCGGTCGGCCGGTCGGTCGGTCGGTCGTCCCGGAACACCCCGGTCGGGTCCGCGCGCGCGCGGCACGGGCTTCACACACCTCGCTCCTCTGGCTTCCCGGGAGACGCTCGCGGCACGGCGACGCGTGCAACGCGGGAACGGCGACGCTGCCCTCGGCCTTACCGTCCCCCCCCTCCAGCCGAATACGGCCCCGGCCCTCACCGCGGGCCGAGTTGGGGGGCTGGGGGTCGGGCCGGGGGGGGGGATCGGCGGCGGCGGCCCTCGTCGGCAGGCGGCGCTAGCGCCGCCGGCGTGCGGCCTTACGGTTCCCGTTGCGATTCCCCTCGTGGGCGCGGAGAAAAGCCTCTCCATCCGGCCAAGGGGGCGCCCGTTCGGCGGACCGAGGGCGACGACGGGGGGCTGCCCGTCCGCCTGAGCGCGCGCCCGCTCCCGCAGGCACAGGCGCGCGCGGGCGCAGGCACAGGCGCACACGCTCAGACACGCGCTCACGCGCAGACGCGCACTCAAACCCATACAGACACGCACAGACGCACACACAGACGCACGCACAGACCCGCGCTCACGTGCGCAGGCGCCCCCACAGACGCAGGCGGGCACGCACACGGGCACGCCCGCAGACGCGCACGCGCACGCACGCAGTCACGCGCGCACACGCAGGCACACACGCCCGGACACGCGCGCACACGCCCCCGCAAAGACGCGCCCCCGCACAGACGCGCGCGCGCGCAGGCACGCACACCGGGACGCGCGCGCGAACGGACGCACGCACGCGCGCAGGCACGCGCGCACACGCACCAGGCCACCCGGAACGTTTGCCAACTCCCCGCCCACCTCAGCACCCCACCCCCCGGGCCCGAGGCGCGTGGTCCCCCACCGCCCCCACCCTCCGACCCCCCCACCGCCCCGCTCTCGGCCTCCCACCCCCCAACCCCCCTCGGGCACTCCACCCCCCACCCCCACGACTCACGCACACACGCCCGCCCGCCCGCCCGCCCGCCCGCCCGCATTCGGGAGCCGCCGGAGATCTCTCGATGCTCGAGACGCCGACTCACCCCTCTCCCTCCCCCCCCCCGCCCCGGAGACGCCACCTTCCCGAGTCCGCCCGCGAGCCCGGAGAGCACTCGCTCGGGCCGAGCCGCCCGAGGGCCTCTGGGCGGGCGTTCGCGGCTGGCCCGCCGCGCCTCCGCTGGACCTCACTAAGTCCGGCCTCGCTCCCGAGAGCCTCGAGGGCCTCCCTCGGTGAGATGTCTCCCCAGTCGGACCGGGGGGCCCAGAGCCGGTCCGTACCGGCTCTGGGAAGGCGTTCCCGGCCTCCCCCCCGCCCCCCGTTTGCCCGCCCGCGTCGCGGGAGGATGGAAAGCGATGAGGAAGAACGCTCTCGGTGGCGGCCGTGGTTTTCTTTTGCGACGCGGATGCCGGCAAACGCACGGCTCCCTCCCTCCCTCCCTCCCTCCCTCCCTCCCTCCCGACGCAATTTGCCCGTTCAACCCGCCTCACGCGTACCGTTGGCTCGGCGACAGGGACGACGGCGGAAAACGTCTCCCGGTCTGCCTGCTGCGCCACGCGGGCACTCAAAGAACGAGGAGGAAAACTTCGGGGACTGGCGGTCTCATCCCGTCCCGTTTGTCGCGTCCGTCCAAAGGATACGGATCGGAGAACACCTGCCCGTCCGACGCTTGGGACGTGCTCTCTTCTCCCTCCCGCCCCCGGTGGACGCTCATCCCCTCGGGCGCCCCCCCCCCGTTCGGCCCTTTCGGGGGCGAGCGCGCGCGCGCGCCCCATGACGCTCCCGAGAGGTTTCCCCGGCGGCCCGGGGGAGTCTGTCCCCTCTGCCACCCTCGAGCCCCGGCCGGGGCCCAGGTGGACCCGGTTCCACCCCCCCGCCGCCCTTCGCTCCGGTCGTCGGCCGTCACCCGGCGGCCGCTTCGATACCGTCCCCCTCCGGAGCTCTGCGGCGCCGACGGGATGGGAAGCGGTCCCGGCGGGCGCGCGCTGGCCACGGCGGCCCGGGGCCTTCGCTCCGTCTCCTCGAGCCCGGCCTGGCTCCCGGCGTCCTCCCGGGGTCCTCCCGGGGTCCTCCCGGGGTCCTCCCTCCCTCCCTCCCTCCCTCCCTCCCTCCCTCCCTCCCTCCCTCCCTCCCTCCCTCCCAGGGCCCCCCCCGAGTGGGACACGCCGGCTGGCCGGCATGGTGCTCCAGGGCTCCAGCGGGGTAGACGGGATCTTCCTGGCTGAGGGGCGAAATGGCCCGGCTGGGCCGGACCCCCTTGGATCGGAACTTTGGGAGATGGGGCCAAGGTGGTGGAATAGGCTGACGCTTCCGCCTAGCTCTCTTGACGACAAAGACCCGGAAACACAAGCGAACGAGTATGTCTGCGACGAGCGGGGAGTCCTGACCGTCGAAGGCGGGCTTAGACGACGCACTGAGGGGCAGCGGCAGGAAGAGACCTTTCAGGGGCAGAGAGGGTTTACCGGCCCTGCCCCGCGGGGAGCCCTCAGGCACCATTCCCAGAGCGGCTGCTGCAGTGGGCTGGTACCGTCGTTCCACTGCTGTTCCGTCAGGGAGAAGCAGCCAGCCACACAGCCTGCTCACACCTCCGGAACCTGAGGAGGGCCCGGCCGGGCGGATCCCCTTGGCCCAACCGACCCCGCGCTGTGGCCGGCCCCACCGTCTTCCGGCCGCCCCGCGCCGAGAAACGTGTTCGGCGGCGGCGCTGGGAGGCGGGGGAGGGGGGCGGGGGGGGAGCCGGGACGGGGCCGGGCGTCCGGCCGCCCGGCGACGCGCCCTCGCCGGCCGCCGATCCGGATCCGTCCCGCTGCACTCCGCGCCGGTTGTCGGCCGCCACCTGGCGGCCGCTTTGATATCGTCTTCCCCCGGAGCTCCGGCGCCGGCGACACGCGCGGGAGGCGATGTGGCCGCGCTGGCCGAGGCGACGTTCCCGGACGCCGGCGGCGGCGTCGGCAGGATCGTCCTGGCCGAGGCGGGAAAGGGCCCGGCCGGGTGGATCCCCTTGGCCCAACCGACCCCGCGCCGTGGCCGGCCCCAACGCCTTCCGGCCGCCCCGCGCCGAGAAACGTGTTCGGCGGCGGCGCTGGGAGGCGGGGGAGGGGGGCGGGGGGGGAGCCGGGACGGGACCGGGTGTCCGGCCGCCCGGCGACGCGCCCTCGCCGGCCGCCGATCCGGATCCGTCCCGCTGTCGCCCGCGCCGGTTGTCGGCCGCCACCTGGCGGCCGCTTTGACATCGTTTTCCTCCGGAGCTCCGGCGCCGGCGACATGGGAGGCGCTGTGGCCGCGCTGGCCGAGGCGACGTCTCGGGACGCCGGCGGCGTCGGCGGGATCGTCCCGGCCACGGTGGGGCGCCGGCGCCAGAGCCACGTTCCGGAATTGGGCCCGCAGCTTCATGTGGCCGAGGCGGTGGCCGTCGCCGCCGCCGCCGCCGCCGCCGCCGCCGCCGCCGCGCTCCCGGGTGCCGTGTTTTAGACGGCGCTGGACCGAACCGGGCCGCACCGAGACGGCGCAGGCAGAAGAACGGGACAAGGCACGCCCCGGCCGTTCGCGCGCCTTCCTTCGCGCGGCCCGGTCGTCACCGGGGCCTCCGGCGTAGGTCCGGGGTGGCCCGCGGAGGGCGCCCCGGGCCCGGGCGCGGTCCCGCGTGGGGTCCGGACCGTCGGAGAATTTTTTCAAAGTCCCGCTCCGGGGGTCCCCGGGCCGAGGTTGCCGCCCCCGGCCCGCCCCGGCCCGGCCACGGACCCGCGCGGGGCCCGGACCTTCGGAGGGGCCCCGCCGCCCGAGAATTTTTTCCAAGTCCCCCCTCCGAGGGTTCCCCGACCGGCCCGCGTTGGCCGCAGCGCAGGCGGCTGGCTCTGGGCGCCCGCGCGGCCCCGGCCAGCTCCGTCACCCCGTCCCGCGGGTCGACCAGAGGATCCCGGGAGCTCCGGGGGGGGGGGGGGCGGGGCGCTGGGGGCCATGGGGTCGCGCTACGGACCGATGGCCGGGCCGCAGTTCCGGGGGCTCGCCGTGGGGAGCGGGCCCCTCCCGCCGCGGGGCGTGGCTTTTCTCTCGCCCAAAACGGGCGATTTGGGCCACCAGATTGGTGCTGACACGCTCTCCTCGCTGGGTGACTCCCGCTGAGCAGATGGGAAACCTGGACGGGTCCGTAGACGCCGGTCCACCGACGGCCCACGCCCTCCCCCGCTCCTCCCCGCTTGAGCCGCCCGCCTGGGGCCCGTGCGCCGGCTCTCGCGCGTCCAGATGTCCAGCCGCGGTGCCTCCCCCCGGTCTCCAGTGCCCGAGGGCGGCGTGGCACGGGCGCCGCGGGCCCTCTGACCCGCGTGCCCCTTGTCGCAGGCACCCGCGGTGGCCGCGGTGCTCGCCAGAGTGTGCCCCGCTCCCCCCCTCCCCCAGGCCCACGTGCCTCGCGTGTCAGGCGTTCTCCGTGTGCAGGGGTCCTCGCGGCCACCTTTCCGCAGCCGGGGCGGGCGAGGCAGAAAGCGGGTCCTCTCCGGGGCTGTCCTCGCCCGCCTCCTGGCAGCCCTGGCGGGGGGGTCTTCTCCTCCTCGCTTGTGCCTGGGCTGACCCGATCGATGTGGTGTTGTCGTGCTCTCCCGGGCCGGGTCCGAGCCGCGCCAAGACGAGGGACGGACATTCGTGGCGAATGGGACCGCTCTTCTCGCTCAGCGCGCGGGCCCCTCGCTCCTCCTCCCCGCCCGCCGGTGGTGCGCAGAGGGGCAGGGGCACGGGATCCGGCCCGACCTCGCTCATCTGCCCTCGTTCGCGGCCTCGCGGCCAGCGTCGGCGGTGGCGGGGTCCTGAGACCGAGCAGGACAGCCTCTGCTCGTGGCCCTGGTGTTCTGCCTCGCGTCGGGCCCTCCCCCGCCCCCCGCGGCGGGGGGGCTCTCTGGTCAGGCGCACCCGCGCGCCCCACCCAGGTGGTGCCGGTGCGCCTCGAGTGGCCCTTTGGCGGTGCCCCTGGAACGCTCCAGGCCGTCCCTCAGGTGCCTGAGGCCGGGTGGCGGTGCCGTTTCCCCGTTCCCAGCCCACCCTTCCGGTCACCGCTCACGCGTGTGGGCGTGCGCCCCTCGAGCCGAGAGAAATAAAAAACAGGAGTGCGGCCGAGAGGGAGAGAAAGGATGTGGAGGAAAAAAAAAAAAAAAAGAAGGGGGGTCGAGCGGGGTAAGACCTTTAGAGCACGCACGCCTCGCGGGAGGGTGCCGTGCCTGATCCCGAGAAGGCGGGGGTGAGAGAGGGGTGCGCGCGTGCGTGCCCGCCCCGGTGCCTGCCGAGACCCGCGTGAGGCAAGCGAGAGCGGAAGGAGGAGGGCCCGCGTGTTGCTTCCGCCGGTGCCGAGGGAAGTCGCCCTTGCGAGGTGGGGGCCCAGGCTGCGTAGCCGCGGCTGGGCCCCGGCGGTCCGTTGTTAGGCTCTGTCGTACCTCCTCCCCCCCGCGGGCCGCCCTAGAGCGCGGACCCCTCTACAGAGGGAGACCGGGGGGTGTGTTGGGCTTTTAGGTGCCCAGGCAAGCCTCGGGTGTGCGCGGCGCGTACCCGCGAGGCCCCGCGCGCTCGCCGGAGCCTGGCTCCGGTGAGGCGGGATGAGGCGGAGAAGCTTTAAAAGAGAAACGGAAAAAAAAAAAAACGGACGACTCAAAAGGCGTGACTTTCCGAGGCCCTCGGTCGCCGCTGCGGTGCCCCACCCGTTCCCTCCTCGCCCGAGTGGAGGGTGGACGCAGCACGGAGCCGGGAGCACGCGCCGTCCCCGGGTGAGGCAGAGCCGCCGTGAGCACGAGGCGGCAGGCTCCGTTCCCGGCCGCAGAGGCCCACTGTGCCTTAACCCCCCCGCTGGTGCTTACCAATACCGCAGGCCCCCCCCGCCCATCCCCGGGGCGCCCTCGGGCGCCTGGCGGGGGCCCAACGTGGGGGGCGATGGGTGGGGACGGCCCGTCTTCGGTGAAGAAAGTCTTCTCTAGTCATCTCCGAGGGTGCCTTGGGGGTGCCGGATCCCCCAGCCGCTGCCCCTCGCCTTGCGCGCAAGCCACCGACCGTGGCTCGCAGGCAGAGCCCCCTCTCCTTCCCGCCCGGTGTGGAGGGAGAGGTCCGCCGGCCCCGCGGTGGGGCCGCGCGCCGCCCTTCGCCTGCCGCGGCCCGCGCCTCCCCCCTGCGAGTCGGGGGAGGGCCTTCGCCGGGCCAGCCGTCTGGCGCCGGGGTCGCGCGCGTCCGTGTGTGCGTGTGAGTGTGCGGCCCTCCCGTCGCGCGCCTGGTGCGGTGGGGCCGGGGGTCCGTCCGGCGGACGGCCCCCGCGCCGTTGTGTGCCGCCTCCCGCCCGCACCCGTCCCGTGCCGCCAGCGGTGCGCGGGTGTGCGGGCCCACCTCCTCACCCGGGAGCTTTCCCGGCGATGTGCCCCTGGGCCGGGGGGATGGGCGTGCCGGGGGCCGCCCCCGCAGCGCCTCCCTCGCCGACGTCGATCGACCCCGCCCCGCCCGGCCGGCCCGCGCACACGCCGTCCCCGGTCTGGGACCGCGAACCGGCCTCGCCGCGTTGGGCGTCGCCACCGGGCCTCCCCGGCCGGTGGTGTCCCCTGGCGACGCGCCCTCGGACCCGGGCCCGGGCCCTGTGTGCGCCGGGCGGGTGGGCGGCGTGTGGCCGTCGTGCGCGTGAGGGTTGCCCGCTGGGTGGGCGGTGGGCTGGAGGAGACAGGGAGCGGCGGCGACCGCGGGGGGGTCCGATCCCCCTCCACGCCGCCGCCGCCACCGCCGCCTTCCCGCTGCCCGCGTCTCCCCCGCCGCCGCCGCCCTGCCCTGGCCTCGCCGCGTCCCTCCGGCTGCTGGCTCGGGGCCGCGCCTCCCGCCAGTGCGTATCGCTTCCCGGTTCCCC
>NC_087359.1:83639761-83647261 GCF_030014295.1 Loxodonta africana
CCGCGGGCGGGCTTCTGTCGGGGGGGTCCGCGGGCGTGTGCCCCTGAGGCGTACCTTCCCGTGTTTCGGCCGCGCCGTCCGTGCGAGTCGCCGTGCGTCCGGGCCCCCGTGCGCGTGCGCGAGCGGACCGTGTCCGTGGGTGCCGCGCGTCCGCGTTCCCGCGTGTTCTGCCTGCCCGCGCCTACCTCTGTGTCTCCCGGGCGTCCCGGGGTTGTGTCTGCTGCGCGCGCGCGCGCGCCCCCTCGCGTCCATCTCCGTGTTTCCGTGTGCTCCGTGGGCCCGTCCGTGTCTCCGGAGGGCACTCTGCGGTGCGGGCGCACGCGCGCGCGGGCGCGTTCCCGTCCTTCCGTCCGTCCGTCCGTCCGTCCTCCTCCTCCTCCTCCTCCTCCTCCTCCGCCCCCCACCGCCCACACCCCCGCCGCCCCCCGCCGCCCCCACCGCCTCCGCCGCCTCCAAACCTCTTCCCCGCCTGGCGGGTGGCAGCCGGCGGCCACGTCGGACTGGATCCGGATATCGCCAGCGTGGGGCCCACGGCAAGGGCGCAGGCGGGGTGGGGTTGGGGGTGCGTGGTGGGCGGTGGGGGGGGTGGCGCCAGCGGTCCTCGGCGGCGGCGGGCCTAGCGCCGCCGGCACGTGCCCCTCCGGTTTCAGTCGGGACCGCCTCCGTGACGTCGAGGAGAGCTTCTCCACCCGTCCGTCCGAGGGCGCGGGGGTTCGGCGGACCGAGGGTGCCGTCGTCCCTCGACGACCGCCTTCGGGTCGCGCGCACACACACGCTCGGAGGCGCCCCGTCTCAACTGAAAGGAGTCGGCGGAGTAGAAACCGCGGCCCTCGAGACAGCTCCCTAACGCCGGGTGCGTGCGGCGGGGTGCTTTCTACACCCTACAGAAGGAAAACGCCTGTGGCCGGAGTTCTCGACGCCCGCCTTTCGACGCACCCTCTCGTCGCCTCGCTCCGTTTCCTAAGGCTCTCGTGACTCCTCCCGTTCTATTTCAGGGAGGCGCAGCTGAAGGGCTATCCGCTCCGCCCGTCCGTGAAGTTGGGCTTTCCCCCCGAAGGTGGCCGGAAGGGGGTGGGGGGGCGCGTGAGCCAAAGGATCTTGAAAACGCGGCGGCGGCGGTACCGCTTTCGGCTCTCGCCGATCCCACGCAGAGGCGGGGGCGCGGGCAGGCCCGCGCGCAGGTGCCCGTGCGAAGGTGCAGGCGCGTGCAGGCGCGGGCGCGCGCGCGCGCGCCCTCGGGCAGGTACGTAGAGGCGGGCGCCCGCGCGTGCACACCCCTAGGCGTACGCACGGGCACGGACGCGCCCGAGGGCGCGCGCGTACCGGCGCGGGCGCGCCCGTGTGGGCGCGCCCACGCCTACGCGCGTGTACCCGCGCGGGTACGCACGGGCAGGCACGTGCGTACCGCCCGCCCGCGCACGGGCGCGTGCACGCGCCTGCGTGTCCGTATCTGCAGCCACGGGCGTGAGCGCGTGGGCGCCTACCGTCCTTCTTCTACCTAACGCCGTCACCGGGCTGGCTCGGCGTCCAGGTATGCCTGTCTCCCCCTCCCCTCCAATCCCCTCCCCCTCCCCGCCCCCTCCCCTCCCCTCCCCTCCCCCTCCCCCTCCCCTCCCTCCCCCCTCCCCCTCCCGTCCCTCCCCCCTCCCCCGTCCCCCTCCCCCTCCCCTCCCCTCGTCTCCCCTCCCCTCCCCCTCCCCCTCCCCGTCCCTCCCCCCACCGCCTCCCCTCCCCCACCCCTCCCCCTCCCCTCCCCCTCGCCTCCCCTGCCCCCATCCCCCTCCCCTCCCCCACCCCTCCCGCCCACCCCCTCCCCCTCCCCCTCCCTCTGCCTGTCTCCTTCCTTTTCTGAAACCGGGTTTTCCTCTTCGAGAGCCGTTCCGCCCCTCGGGCGAAACCAACTCGCCGCGTACCGGAGACCGAGTGCAAAGACGGAGCCCCGGCGGCGCGGCGGCGGCGGCGGCTCGGAGCTCGGCTGCCGACCGAGATCGTCGGCGGTTCGGATCCGCCGGCTCCTCCTTGGGAAGCCCGTGGGGCGGCTCGACTCTCTCCCCTAGGGCCGCTCCGAGTCCCGAGCCGCTCGACGGCACGCGACGGCAGCGGCGCCGCAGTCAGTTCTCTATCTAAACGGAAACGACGACGATGACGAACGTCAGTCTTCACCGCCACGCCCTACTCCCCACCCGAGCACCGTTCCAACTCGGGTGTTTCTCTCCCTGTGGCGGGGGTCCCCCCCGACTGAGAAAAAATAAACCGCCCCCCGAGGACGGCCCGCGTTCGGAGCCTCTTGGTAGTAGCGCGCCTTCACGGGACGACGGCACGCGCGCCCGTCACCCGCTTCCCGGAAAGCTCCCCCCGCAGAGAGTCGCGAACTCGGGCGAAGACGGAGGAGTCCGCGTACCCGTCGCCCAAGGTTCAGCCATCGTCCGATTGGAAACCGGTGCCTTCCCGGTCCCGCCTCCCCGTCGATCGACGCCTCCCGGGGGTGGGATGGCTTCCAGCCGAACCAGCCTACCGTACCCTTCCCCTCCTACGTACCTCGGGAGGTCGGCTCGGACAGGGAGGGGCCCGTCAGATGTCCAGTCCGCCGTGAGCTTTCCACGACGACGGTCGGCCGGTCGGCCGGTCGGTCGGTCGGTCGTCCCGGAACACCCCGGTCGGGTCCGCGCGCGCGCGGCACGGGCTTCACACACCTCGCTCCTCTGGCTTCCCGGGAGACGCTCGCGGCACGGCGACGCGTGCAACGCGGGAACGGCGACGCTGCCCTCGGCCTTACCGTCCCCCCCCTCCAGCCGAATACGGCCCCGGCCCTCACCGCGGGCCGAGTTGGGGGGCTGGGGGTCGGGCCGGGGGGGGGGATCGGCGGCGGCGGCCCTCGTCGGCAGGCGGCGCTAGCGCCGCCGGCGTGCGGCCTTACGGTTCCCGTTGCGATTCCCCTCGTGGGCGCGGAGAAAAGCCTCTCCATCCGGCCAAGGGGGCGCCCGTTCGGCGGACCGAGGGCGACGACGGGGGGCTGCCCGTCCGCCTGAGCGCGCGCCCGCTCCCGCAGGCACAGGCGCGCGCGGGCGCAGGCACAGGCGCACACGCTCAGACACGCGCTCACGCGCAGACGCGCACTCAAACCCATACAGACACGCACAGACGCACACACAGACGCACGCACAGACCCGCGCTCACGTGCGCAGGCGCCCCCACAGACGCAGGCGGGCACGCACACGGGCACGCCCGCAGACGCGCACGCGCACGCACGCAGTCACGCGCGCACACGCAGGCACACACGCCCGGACACGCGCGCACACGCCCCCGCAAAGACGCGCCCCCGCACAGACGCGCGCGCGCGCAGGCACGCACACCGGGACGCGCGCGCGAACGGACGCACGCACGCGCGCAGGCACGCGCGCACACGCACCAGGCCACCCGGAACGTTTGCCAACTCCCCGCCCACCTCAGCACCCCACCCCCCGGGCCCGAGGCGCGTGGTCCCCCACCGCCCCCACCCTCCGACCCCCCCACCGCCCCGCTCTCGGCCTCCCACCCCCCAACCCCCCTCGGGCACTCCACCCCCCACCCCCACGACTCACGCACACACGCCCGCCCGCCCGCCCGCCCGCCCGCCCGCATTCGGGAGCCGCCGGAGATCTCTCGATGCTCGAGACGCCGACTCACCCCTCTCCCTCCCCCCCCCCGCCCCGGAGACGCCACCTTCCCGAGTCCGCCCGCGAGCCCGGAGAGCACTCGCTCGGGCCGAGCCGCCCGAGGGCCTCTGGGCGGGCGTTCGCGGCTGGCCCGCCGCGCCTCCGCTGGACCTCACTAAGTCCGGCCTCGCTCCCGAGAGCCTCGAGGGCCTCCCTCGGTGAGATGTCTCCCCAGTCGGACCGGGGGGCCCAGAGCCGGTCCGTACCGGCTCTGGGAAGGCGTTCCCGGCCTCCCCCCCGCCCCCCGTTTGCCCGCCCGCGTCGCGGGAGGATGGAAAGCGATGAGGAAGAACGCTCTCGGTGGCGGCCGTGGTTTTCTTTTGCGACGCGGATGCCGGCAAACGCACGGCTCCCTCCCTCCCTCCCTCCCTCCCTCCCTCCCTCCCGACGCAATTTGCCCGTTCAACCCGCCTCACGCGTACCGTTGGCTCGGCGACAGGGACGACGGCGGAAAACGTCTCCCGGTCTGCCTGCTGCGCCACGCGGGCACTCAAAGAACGAGGAGGAAAACTTCGGGGACTGGCGGTCTCATCCCGTCCCGTTTGTCGCGTCCGTCCAAAGGATACGGATCGGAGAACACCTGCCCGTCCGACGCTTGGGACGTGCTCTCTTCTCCCTCCCGCCCCCGGTGGACGCTCATCCCCTCGGGCGCCCCCCCCCCGTTCGGCCCTTTCGGGGGCGAGCGCGCGCGCGCGCCCCATGACGCTCCCGAGAGGTTTCCCCGGCGGCCCGGGGGAGTCTGTCCCCTCTGCCACCCTCGAGCCCCGGCCGGGGCCCAGGTGGACCCGGTTCCACCCCCCCGCCGCCCTTCGCTCCGGTCGTCGGCCGTCACCCGGCGGCCGCTTCGATACCGTCCCCCTCCGGAGCTCTGCGGCGCCGACGGGATGGGAAGCGGTCCCGGCGGGCGCGCGCTGGCCACGGCGGCCCGGGGCCTTCGCTCCGTCTCCTCGAGCCCGGCCTGGCTCCCGGCGTCCTCCCGGGGTCCTCCCGGGGTCCTCCCGGGGTCCCTCCCTCCCTCCCTCCCTCCCTCCCTCCCTCCCTCCCTCCCTCCCTCCCTCCCAGGGCCCCCCCCGAGTGGGACACGCCGGCTGGCCGGCATGGTGCTCCAGGGCTCCAGCGGGGTAGACGGGATCTTCCTGGCTGAGGGGCGAAATGGCCCGGCTGGGCCGGACCCCCTTGGATCGGAACTTTGGGAGATGGGGCCAAGGTGGTGGAATAGGCTGACGCTTCCGCCTAGCTCTCTTGACGACAAAGACCCGGAAACACAAGCGAACGAGTATGTCTGCGACGAGCGGGGAGTCCTGACCGTCGAAGGCGGGCTTAGACGACGCACTGAGGGGCAGCGGCAGGAAGAGACCTTTCAGGGGCAGAGAGGGTTTACCGGCCCTGCCCCGCGGGGAGCCCTCAGGCACCATTCCCAGAGCGGCTGCTGCAGTGGGCTGGTACCGTCGTTCCACTGCTGTTCCGTCAGGGAGAAGCAGCCAGCCACACAGCCTGCTCACACCTCCGGAACCTGAGGAGGGCCCGGCCGGGCGGATCCCCTTGGCCCAACCGACCCCGCGCTGTGGCCGGCCCCACCGTCTTCCGGCCGCCCCGCGCCGAGAAACGTGTTCGGCGGCGGCGCTGGGAGGCGGGGGAGGGGGGCGGGGGGGGAGCCGGGACGGGGCCGGGCGTCCGGCCGCCCGGCGACGCGCCCTCGCCGGCCGCCGATCCGGATCCGTCCCGCTGCACTCCGCGCCGGTTGTCGGCCGCCACCTGGCGGCCGCTTTGATATCGTCTTCCCCCGGAGCTCCGGCGCCGGCGACACGCGCGGGAGGCGATGTGGCCGCGCTGGCCGAGGCGACGTTCCCGGACGCCGGCGGCGGCGTCGGCAGGATCGTCCTGGCCGAGGCGGGAAAGGGCCCGGCCGGGTGGATCCCCTTGGCCCAACCGACCCCGCGCCGTGGCCGGCCCCAACGCCTTCCGGCCGCCCCGCGCCGAGAAACGTGTTCGGCGGCGGCGCTGGGAGGCGGGGGAGGGGGGCGGGGGGGGAGCCGGGACGGGACCGGGTGTCCGGCCGCCCGGCGACGCGCCCTCGCCGGCCGCCGATCCGGATCCGTCCCGCTGTCGCCCGCGCCGGTTGTCGGCCGCCACCTGGCGGCCGCTTTGACATCGTTTTCCTCCGGAGCTCCGGCGCCGGCGACATGGGAGGCGCTGTGGCCGCGCTGGCCGAGGCGACGTCTCGGGACGCCGGCGGCGTCGGCGGGATCGTCCCGGCCACGGTGGGGCGCCGGCGCCAGAGCCACGTTCCGGAATTGGGCCCGCAGCTTCATGTGGCCGAGGCGGTGGCCGTCGCCGCCGCCGCCGCCGCCGCCGCCGCCGCCGCCGCGCTCCCGGGTGCCGTGTTTTAGACGGCGCTGGACCGAACCGGGCCGCACCGAGACGGCGCAGGCAGAAGAACGGGACAAGGCACGCCCCGGCCGTTCGCGCGCCTTCCTTCGCGCGGCCCGGTCGTCACCGGGGCCTCCGGCGTAGGTCCGGGGTGGCCCGCGGAGGGCGCCCCGGGCCCGGGCGCGGTCCCGCGTGGGGTCCGGACCGTCGGAGAATTTTTTCAAAGTCCCGCTCCGGGGGTCCCCGGGCCGAGGTTGCCGCCCCCGGCCCGCCCCGGCCCGGCCACGGACCCGCGCGGGGCCCGGACCTTCGGAGGGGCCCCGCCGCCCGAGAATTTTTTCCAAGTCCCCCCTCCGAGGGTTCCCCGACCGGCCCGCGTTGGCCGCAGCGCAGGCGGCTGGCTCTGGGCGCCCGCGCGGCCCCGGCCAGCTCCGTCACCCCGTCCCGCGGGTCGACCAGAGGATCCCGGGAGCTCCGGGGGGGGGGGGGCGGGGCGCTGGGGGCCATGGGGTCGCGCTACGGACCGATGGCCGGGCCGCAGTTCCGGGGGCTCGCCGTGGGGAGCGGGCCCCTCCCGCCGCGGGGCGTGGCTTTTCTCTCGCCCAAAACGGGCGATTTGGGCCACCAGATTGGTGCTGACACGCTCTCCTCGCTGGGTGACTCCCGCTGAGCAGATGGGAAACCTGGACGGGTCCGTAGACGCCGGTCCACCGACGGCCCACGCCCTCCCCCGCTCCTCCCCGCTTGAGCCGCCCGCCTGGGGCCCGTGCGCCGGCTCTCGCGCGTCCAGATGTCCAGCCGCGGTGCCTCCCCCCGGTCTCCAGTGCCCGAGGGCGGCGTGGCACGGGCGCCGCGGGCCCTCTGACCCGCGTGCCCCTTGTCGCAGGCACCCGCGGTGGCCGCGGTGCTCGCCAGAGTGTGCCCCGCTCCCCCCCTCCCCCAGGCCCACGTGCCTCGCGTGTCAGGCGTTCTCCGTGTGCAGGGGTCCTCGCGGCCACCTTTCCGCAGCCGGGGCGGGCGAGGCAGAAAGCGGGTCCTCTCCGGGGCTGTCCTCGCCCGCCTCCTGGCAGCCCTGGCGGGGGGGTCTTCTCCTCCTCGCTTGTGCCTGGGCTGACCCGATCGATGTGGTGTTGTCGTGCTCTCCCGGGCCGGGTCCGAGCCGCGCCAAGACGAGGGACGGACATTCGTGGCGAATGGGACCGCTCTTCTCGCTCAGCGCGCGGGCCCCTCGCTCCTCCTCCCCGCCCGCCGGTGGTGCGCAGAGGGGCAGGGGCACGGGATCCGGCCCGACCTCGCTCATCTGCCCTCGTTCGCGGCCTCGCGGCCAGCGTCGGCGGTGGCGGGGTCCTGAGACCGAGCAGGACAGCCTCTGCTCGTGGCCCTGGTGTTCTGCCTCGCGTCGGGCCCTCCCCCGCCCCCCGCGGCGGGGGGGCTC
>NC_087359.1:83662261-83672261 GCF_030014295.1 Loxodonta africana
GTGCGCGGGGGCGACGCGCGTTCCCGCGTGTTCCGCCTGCCTGCGTCTACCTCCGCGTCTCCCGAGCGTCCCGTGCGTGCGTCTGCTGTGCGCGTGCGTCTCCGCGTTTCCGCGTGCCCCGGGCGTGCGTCCGTGTCGCCGGAGGGCGCCGCCGCCGCCGCCGCCGCTGCGTGCGCGTACGTGTCCGCGCGGGTGCGCGCGTGGCCTCTCCGGTGCGCGCGCGCGGCCCCGTCCGTCCGAGTGCGGCGCGCCCTCTTCGGGATGCCGCGCGGGCGCGCGGCCGGGCGTACGTACCTCGTGCCCGTGCCCCCGTCTCGCGCGCGACGCGTCTATCGCGTCGCGCGTGTGTGGCGGGGGCGCCGTGTCCTCCGAAGCGCTGCGGCGCGGCCGTCCGCCCCGTCGCGCCCCTCCCTCCGTCCGCGCGGGTGGGCGTCCCGCTTCGGGGGGGGGCGGCGGGGGTTGGCCGCGGGCGGGCTTCTGTTGGGGGGATCCACGGGCGTGTGCCCCTGAGGCGTACCTTCCCGTGTTTCGGCCGCGCCGTCCGTGCGAGTCGCCGTGCGTCCGGGCCCCCGTGCGCGTGCGCGAGCGGACCGTGTCCGTGGGTGCCGCGCGTCCGCGTTCCCGCGTGTTCTGCCTGCCCGCGCCTACCTCTGTGTCTCCCGGGCGTCCCGGGGTTGTGTCTGCTGCGCGCGCGCGCGCGCCCCCTCGCGTCCATCTCCGTGTTTCCGTGTGCTCCGTGGGCCCGTCCGTGTCTCCGGAGGGCACCCTGCGGTGCGGGCGCACGCGCGCGCGGGCGCGTTCCCGTCCTTCCGTCCGTCCGTCCGTCCGTCCGTCCTCCTCCTCCTCCTCCTCCTCCTCCTCCTCCGCCCCCCACCGCCCACACCCCCGCCGCCCCCCGCCGCCCCCACCGCCTCCGCCGCCTCCAAACCTCTTCCCCGCCTGGCGGGTGGCAGCCGGCGGCCACGTCGGACTGGATCCGGATATCGCCAGCGTGGGGCCCACGGCAAGGGCGCAGGCGGGGTGGGGTTGGGGGTGCGTGGTGGGCGGTGGGGGGGGTGGCGCCAGCGGTCCTCGGCGGCGGCGGGCCTAGCGCCGCCGGCACGTGCCCCTCCGGTTTCAGTCGGGACCGCCTCCGTGACGTCGAGGAGAGCTTCTCCACCCGTCCGTCCGAGGGCGCGGGGGTTCGGCGGACCGAGGGTGCCGTCGTCCCTCGACGACCGCCTTCGGGTCGCGCGCACACACACGCTCGGAGGCGCCCCGTCTCAACTGAAAGGAGTCGGCGGAGTAGAAACCGCGGCCCTCGAGACAGCTCCCTAACGCCGGGTGCGTGCGGCGGGGTGCTTTCTACACCCTACAGAAGGAAAACGCCTGTGGCCGGAGTTCTCGACGCCCGCCTTTCGACGCACCCTCTCGTCGCCTCGCTCCGTTTCCTAAGGCTCTCGTGACTCCTCCCGTTCTATTTCAGGGAGGCGCAGCTGAAGGGCTATCCGCTCCGCCCGTCCGTGAAGTTGGGCTTTCCCCCCGAAGGTGGCCGGAAGGGGGTGGGGGGGCGCGTGAGCCAAAGGATCTTGAAAACGCGGCGGCGGCGGTACCGCTTTCGGCTCTCGCCGATCCCACGCAGAGGCGGGGGCGCGGGCAGGTCCGCGCGCAGGTGCCCGTGCGAAGGTGCAGGCGCGTGCAGGCGCGGGCGCGCGCGCGCGCGCCCTCGGGCAGGTACGTAGAGGCGGGCGCCCGCGCGTGCACACCCCTAGGCGTACGCACGGGCACGGACGCGCCCGAGGGCGCGCGCGTACCGGCGCGGGCGCGCCCGTGTGGGCGCGCCCA
The DNA here is from genome assembly GCF_030014295.1 of Loxodonta africana. Lineage (NCBI taxonomy): Eukaryota > Metazoa > Chordata > Mammalia > Proboscidea > Elephantidae > Loxodonta > Loxodonta africana. Next base: position 83,664,086 of record NC_087359.1, read on the forward strand.
CGCCTACGCGCGTGTACCCGCGCGGGTACGCACGGGCAGGCACGTGCGTACCGCCCGCCCGCGCACGGGCGCGTGCACGCGCCTGCGTGTCCGTATCTGCAGCCACGGGCGTGAGCGCGTGGGCGCCTACCGTCCTTCTTCTACCTAACGCCGTCACCGGGCTGGCTCGGCGTCCAGGTATGCCTGTCTCCCCCTCCCCTCCAATCCCCTCCCCCTCCCCGCCCCCTCCCCTCCCCTCCCCTCCCCCTCCCCCTCCCGTCCCTCCCCCCTCCCCCTCCCGTCCCTCCCCCCTCCCCCGTCCCCCTCCCCCTCCCCTCCCCTCGTCTCCCCTCCCCTCCCCCTCCCCCTCCCCGTCCCTCCCCCCACCGCCTCCCCTCCCCCACCCCTCCCCCTCCCCTCCCCCTCGCCTCCCCTGCCCCCATCCCCCTCCCCTCCCCCACCCCTCCCGCCCACCCCCTCCCCCTCCCCCTCCCTCTGCCTGTCTCCTTCCTTTTCTGAAACCGGGTTTTCCTCTTCGAGAGCCGTTCCGCCCCTCGGGCGAAACCAACTCGCCGCGTACCGGAGACCGAGTGCAAAGACGGAGCCCCGGCGGCGCGGCGGCGGCGGCGGCTCGGAGCTCGGCTGCCGACCGAGATCGTCGGCGGTTCGGATCCGCCGGCTCCTCCTTGGGAAGCCCGTGGGGCGGCTCGACTCTCTCCCCTAGGGCCGCTCCGAGTCCCGAGCCGCTCGACGGCACGCGACGGCAGCGGCGCCGCAGTCAGTTCTCTATCTAAACGGAAACGACGACGATGACGAACGTCAGTCTTCACCGCCACGCCCTACTCCCCACCCGAGCACCGTTCCAACTCGGGTGTTTCTCTCCCTGTGGCGGGGGTCCCCCCCGACTGAGAAAAAATAAACCGCCCCCCGAGGACGGCCCGCGTTCGGAGCCTCTTGGTAGTAGCGCGCCTTCACGGGACGACGGCACGCGCGCCCGTCACCCGCTTCCCGGAAAGCTCCCCCCGCAGAGAGTCGCGAACTCGGGCGAAGACGGAGGAGTCCGCGTACCCGTCGCCCAAGGTTCAGCCATCGTCCGATTGGAAACCGGTGCCTTCCCGGTCCCGCCTCCCCGTCGATCGACGCCTCCCGGGGGTGGGATGGCTTCCAGCCGAACCAGCCTACCGTACCCTTCCCCTCCTACGTACCTCGGGAGGTCGGCTCGGACAGGGAGGGGCCCGTCAGATGTCCAGTCCGCCGTGAGCTTTCCACGACGACGGTCGGCCGGTCGGCCGGTCGGTCGGTCGGTCGTCCCGGAACACCCCGGTCGGGTCCGCGCGCGCGCGGCACGGGCTTCACACACCTCGCTCCTCTGGCTTCCCGGGAGACGCTCGCGGCACGGCGACGCGTGCAACGCGGGAACGGCGACGCTGCCCTCGGCCTTACCGTCCCCCCCCTCCAGCCGAATACGGCCCCGGCCCTCACCGCGGGCCGAGTTGGGGGGCTGGGGGTCGGGCCGGGGGGGGGGATCGGCGGCGGCGGCCCTCGTCGGCAGGCGGCGCTAGCGCCGCCGGCGTGCGGCCTTACGGTTCCCGTTGCGATTCCCCTCGTGGGCGCGGAGAAAAGCCTCTCCATCCGGCCAAGGGGGCGCCCGTTCGGCGGACCGAGGGCGACGACGGGGGGCTGCCCGTCCGCCTGAGCGCGCGCCCGCTCCCGCAGGCACAGGCGCGCGCGGGCGCAGGCACAGGCGCACACGCTCAGACACGCGCTCACGCGCAGACGCGCACTCAAACCCATACAGACACGCACAGACGCACACACAGACGCACGCACAGACCCGCGCTCACGTGCGCAGGCGCCCCCACAGACGCAGGCGGGCACGCACACGGGCACGCCCGCAGACGCGCACGCGCACGCACGCAGTCACGCGCGCACACGCAGGCACACACGCCCGGACACGCGCGCACACGCCCCCGCAAAGACGCGCCCCCGCACAGACGCGCGCGCGCGCAGGCACGCACACCGGGACGCGCGCGCGAACGGACGCACGCACGCGCGCAGGCACGCGCGCACACGCACCAGGCCACCCGGAACGTTTGCCAACTCCCCGCCCACCTCAGCACCCCACCCCCCGGGCCCGAGGCGCGTGGTCCCCCACCGCCCCCACCCTCCGACCCCCCCACCGCCCCGCTCTCGGCCTCCCACCCCCCAACCCCCCTCGGGCACTCCACCCCCCACCCCCACGACTCACGCACACACGCCCGCCCGCCCGCCCGCCCGCCCGCCCACATTCGGGAGCCGCCGGAGATCTCTCGATGCTCGAGACGCCGACTCACCCCTCTCCCTCCCCCCCCCCGCCCCGGAGACGCCACCTTCCCGAGTCCGCCCGCGAGCCCGGAGAGCACTCGCTCGGGCCGAGCCGCCCGAGGGCCTCTGGGCGGGCGTTCGCGGCTGGCCCGCCGCGCCTCCGCTGGACCTCACTAAGTCCGGCCTCGCTCCCGAGAGCCTCGAGGGCCTCCCTCGGTGAGATGTCTCCCCAGTCGGACCGGGGGGCCCAGAGCCGGTCCGTACCGGCTCTGGGAAGGCGTTCCCGGCCTCCCCCCCGCCCCCCGTTTGCCCGCCCGCGTCGCGGGAGGATGGAAAGCGATGAGGAAGAACGCTCTCGGTGGCGGCCGTGGTTTTCTTTTGCGACGCGGATGCCGGCAAACGCACGGCTCCCTCCCTCCCTCCCTCCCTCCCTCCCTCCCTCCCTCCCTCCCGACGCAATTTGCCCGTTCAACCCGCCTCACGCGTACCGTTGGCTCGGCGACAGGGACGACGGCGGAAAACGTCTCCCGGTCTGCCTGCTGCGCCACGCGGGCACTCAAAGAACGAGGAGGAAAACTTCGGGGACTGGCGGTCTCATCCCGTCCCGTTTGTCGCGTCCGTCCAAAGGATACGGATCGGAGAACACCTGCCCGTCCGACGCTTGGGACGTGCTCTCTTCTCCCTCCCGCCCCCGGTGGACGCTCATCCCCTCGGGCGCCCCCCCCCCGTTCGGCCCTTTCGGGGGCGAGCGCGCGCGCGCGCCCCATGACGCTCCCGAGAGGTTTCCCCGGCGGCCCGGGGGAGTCTGTCCCCTCTGCCACCCTCGAGCCCCGGCCGGGGCCCAGGTGGACCCGGTTCCACCCCCCCGCCGCCCTTCGCTCCGGTCGTCGGCCGTCACCCGGCGGCCGCTTCGATACCGTCCCCCTCCGGAGCTCTGCGGCGCCGACGGGATGGGAAGCGGTCCCGGCGGGCGCGCGCTGGCCACGGCGGCCCGGGGCCTTCGCTCCGTCTCCTCGAGCCCGGCCTGGCTCCCGGCGTCCTCCCGGGGTCCTCCCGGGGTCCTCCCGGGGTCCTCCCTCCCTCCCTCCCTCCCTCCCTCCCTCCCTCCCTCCCTCCCTCCCTCCCTCCCAGGGCCCCCCCCGAGTGGGACACGCCGGCTGGCCGGCATGGTGCTCCAGGGCTCCAGCGGGGTAGACGGGATCTTCCTGGCTGAGGGGCGAAATGGCCCGGCTGGGCCGGACCCCCTTGGATCGGAACTTTGGGAGATGGGGCCAAGGTGGTGGAATAGGCTGACGCTTCCGCCTAGCTCTCTTGACGACAAAGACCCGGAAACACAAGCGAACGAGTATGTCTGCGACGAGCGGGGAGTCCTGACCGTCGAAGGCGGGCTTAGACGACGCACTGAGGGGCAGCGGCAGGAAGAGACCTTTCAGGGGCAGAGAGGGTTTACCGGCCCTGCCCCGCGGGGAGCCCTCAGGCACCATTCCCAGAGCGGCTGCTGCAGTGGGCTGGTACCGTCGTTCCACTGCTGTTCCGTCAGGGAGAAGCAGCCAGCCACACAGCCTGCTCACACCTCCGGAACCTGAGGAGGGCCCGGCCGGGCGGATCCCCTTGGCCCAACCGACCCCGCGCTGTGGCCGGCCCCACCGTCTTCCGGCCGCCCCGCGCCGAGAAACGTGTTCGGCGGCGGCGCTGGGAGGCGGGGGAGGGGGGCGGGGGGGGAGCCGGGACGGGGCCGGGCGTCCGGCCGCCCGGCGACGCGCCCTCGCCGGCCGCCGATCCGGATCCGTCCCGCTGCACTCCGCGCCGGTTGTCGGCCGCCACCTGGCGGCCGCTTTGATATCGTCTTCCCCCGGAGCTCCGGCGCCGGCGACACGCGCGGGAGGCGATGTGGCCGCGCTGGCCGAGGCGACGTTCCCGGACGCCGGCGGCGGCGTCGGCAGGATCGTCCTGGCCGAGGCGGGAAAGGGCCCGGCCGGGTGGATCCCCTTGGCCCAACCGACCCCGCGCCGTGGCCGGCCCCAACGCCTTCCGGCCGCCCCGCGCCGAGAAACGTGTTCGGCGGCGGCGCTGGGAGGCGGGGGAGGGGGGCGGGGGGGGAGCCGGGACGGGACCGGGTGTCCGGCCGCCCGGCGACGCGCCCTCGCCGGCCGCCGATCCGGATCCGTCCCGCTGTCGCCCGCGCCGGTTGTCGGCCGCCACCTGGCGGCCGCTTTGACATCGTTTTCCTCCGGAGCTCCGGCGCCGGCGACATGGGAGGCGCTGTGGCCGCGCTGGCCGAGGCGACGTCTCGGGACGCCGGCGGCGTCGGCGGGATCGTCCCGGCCACGGTGGGGCGCCGGCGCCAGAGCCACGTTCCGGAATTGGGCCCGCAGCTTCATGTGGCCGAGGCGGTGGCCGTCGCCGCCGCCGCCGCCGCCGCCGCCGCCGCCGCCGCGCTCCCGGGTGCCGTGTTTTAGACGGCGCTGGACCGAACCGGGCCGCACCGAGACGGCGCAGGCAGAAGAACGGGACAAGGCACGCCCCGGCCGTTCGCGCGCCTTCCTTCGCGCGGCCCGGTCGTCACCGGGGCCTCCGGCGTAGGTCCGGGGTGGCCCGCGGAGGGCGCCCCGGGCCCGGGCGCGGTCCCGCGTGGGGTCCGGACCGTCGGAGAATTTTTTCAAAGTCCCGCTCCGGGGGTCCCCGGGCCGAGGTTGCCGCCCCCGGCCCGCCCCGGCCCGGCCACGGACCCGCGCGGGGCCCGGACCTTCGGAGGGGCCCCGCCGCCCGAGAATTTTTTCCAAGTCCCCCCTCCGAGGGTTCCCCGACCGGCCCGCGTTGGCCGCAGCGCAGGCGGCTGGCTCTGGGCGCCCGCGCGGCCCCGGCCAGCTCCGTCACCCCGTCCCGCGGGTCGACCAGAGGATCCCGGGAGCTCCGGGGGGGGGGGGGCGGGGCGCTGGGGGCCATGGGGTCGCGCTACGGACCGATGGCCGGGCCGCAGTTCCGGGGGCTCGCCGTGGGGAGCGGGCCCCTCCCGCCGCGGGGCGTGGCTTTTCTCTCGCCCAAAACGGGCGATTTGGGCCACCAGATTGGTGCTGACACGCTCTCCTCGCTGGGTGACTCCCGCTGAGCAGATGGGAAACCTGGACGGGTCCGTAGACGCCGGTCCACCGACGGCCCACGCCCTCCCCCGCTCCTCCCCGCTTGAGCCGCCCGCCTGGGGCCCGTGCGCCGGCTCTCGCGCGTCCAGATGTCCAGCCGCGGTGCCTCCCCCCGGTCTCCAGTGCCCGAGGGCGGCGTGGCACGGGCGCCGCGGGCCCTCTGACCCGCGTGCCCCTTGTCGCAGGCACCCGCGGTGGCCGCGGTGCTCGCCAGAGTGTGCCCCGCTCCCCCCCTCCCCCAGGCCCACGTGCCTCGCGTGTCAGGCGTTCTCCGTGTGCAGGGGTCCTCGCGGCCACCTTTCCGCAGCCGGGGCGGGCGAGGCAGAAAGCGGGTCCTCTCCGGGGCTGTCCTCGCCCGCCTCCTGGCAGCCCTGGCGGGGGGGTCTTCTCCTCCTCGCTTGTGCCTGGGCTGACCCGATCGATGTGGTGTTGTCGTGCTCTCCCGGGCCGGGTCCGAGCCGCGCCAAGACGAGGGACGGACATTCGTGGCGAATGGGACCGCTCTTCTCGCTCAGCGCGCGGGCCCCTCGCTCCTCCTCCCCGCCCGCCGGTGGTGCGCAGAGGGGCAGGGGCACGGGATCCGGCCCGACCTCGCTCATCTGCCCTCGTTCGCGGCCTCGCGGCCAGCGTCGGCGGTGGCGGGGTCCTGAGACCGAGCAGGACAGCCTCTGCTCGTGGCCCTGGTGTTCTGCCTCGCGTCGGGCCCTCCCCCGCCCCCCGCGGCGGGGGGGCTCTCTGGTCAGGCGCACCCGCGCGCCCCACCCAGGTGCTGCCGGTGCGCCTCGAGTGGCCCTTTGGCGGTGCCCCTGGAACGCTCCAGGCCGTCCCTCAGGTGCCTGAGGCCGGGTGGCGGTGCCGTTTCCCCGTTCCCAGCCCACCCTTCCGGTCACCGCTCACGCGTGTGGGCGTGCGCCCCTCGAGCCGAGAGAAATAAAAAACAGGAGTGCGGCCGAGAGGGAGAGAAAGGATGTGGAGGAAAAAAAAAAAAAAAAGAAGGGGGGTCGAGCGGGGTAAGACCTTTAGAGCACGCACGCCTCGCGGGAGGGTGCCGTGCCTGATCCCGAGAAGGCGGGGGTGAGAGAGGGGTGCGCGCGTGCGTGCCCGCCCCGGTGCCTGCCGAGACCCGCGTGAGGCAAGCGAGAGCGGAAGGAGGAGGGCCCGCGTGTTGCTTCCGCCGGTGCCGAGGGAAGTCGCCCTTGCGAGGTGGGGGCCCAGGCTGCGTAGCCGCGGCTGGGCCCCGGCGGTCCGTTGTTAGGCTCTGTCGTACCTCCTCCCCCCCGCGGGCCGCCCTAGAGCGCGGACCCCTCTACAGAGGGAGACCGGGGGGTGTGTTGGGCTTTTAGGTGCCCAGGCAAGCCTCGGGTGTGCGCGGCGCGTACCCGCGAGGCCCCGCGCGCTCGCCGGAGCCTGGCTCAGGTGAGGCGGGATGAGGCGGAGAAGCTTTAAAAGAGAAACGGAAAAAAAAAAAAACGGACGACTCAAAAGGCGTGACTTTCCGAGGCCCTCGGTCGCCGCTGCGGTGCCCCACCCGTTCCCTCCTCGCCCGAGTGGAGGGTGGACGCAGCACGGAGCCGGGAGCACGCGCCGTCCCCGGGTGAGGCAGAGCCGCCGTGAGCACGAGGCGGCAGGCTCCGTTCCCGGCCGCAGAGGCCCACTGTGCCTTAACCCCCCCGCTGGTGCTTACCAATACCGCAGGCCCCCCCCGCCCATCCCCGGGGCGCCCTCGGGCGCCTGGCGGGGGCCCAACGTGGGGGGCGATGGGTGGGGACGGCCCGTCTTCGGTGAAGAAAGTCTTCTCTAGTCATCTCCGAGGGTGCCTTGGGGGTGCCGGATCCCCCAGCCGCTGCCCCTCGCCTTGCGCGCAAGCCACCGACCGTGGCTCGCAGGCAGAGCCCCCTCTCCTTCCCGCCCGGTGTGGAGGGAGAGGTCCGCCGGCCCCGCGGTGGGGCCGCGCGCCGCCCTTCGCCTGCCGCGGCCCGCGCCTCCCCCCTGCGAGTCGGGGGAGGGCCTTCGCCGGGCCAGCCGTCTGGCGCCGGGGTCGCGCGCGTCCGTGTGTGCGTGTGAGTGTGCGGCCCTCCCGTCGCGCGCCTGGTGCGGTGGGGCCGGGGGTCCGTCCGGCGGACGGCCCCCGCGCCGTTGTGTGCCGCCTCCCGCCCGCACCCGTCCCGTGCCGCCAGCGGTGCGCGGGTGTGCGGGCCCACCTCCTCACCCGGGAGCTTTCCCGGCGATGTGCCCCTGGGCCGGGGGGATGGGCGTGCCGGGGGCCGCCCCCGCAGCGCCTCCCTCGCCGACGTCGATCGACCCCGCCCCGCCCGGCCGGCCCGCGCACACGCCGTCCCCGGTCTGGGACCGCGAACCGGCCTCGCCGCGTTGGGCGTCGCCACCGGGCCTCCCCGGCCGGTGGTGTCCCCTGGCGACGCGCCCTCGGACCCGGGCCCGGGCCCTGTGTGCGCCGGGCGGGTGGGCGGCGTGTGGCCGTCGTGCGCGTGAGGGTTGCCCGCTGGGTGGGCGGTGGGCTGGAGGAGACAGGGAGCGGCGGCGACCGCGGGGGGGTCCGATCCCCCTCCACGCCGCCGCCGCCACCGCCGCCTTCCCGCTGCCCGCGTCTCCCCCGCCGCCGCCGCCCTGCCCTGGCCTCGCCGCGTCCCTCCGGCTGCTGGCTCGGGGCCGCGCCTCCCGCCAGTGCGTATCGCTTCCCGGTTCCCCGGTGGTGGTCCCCCGCCCCGCGCCCGCCGGCGGTGAGCTGCCGGTGG
>NC_087359.1:83684761-83694761 GCF_030014295.1 Loxodonta africana
TCCGTCCTCGCGCGTCGCCGGGCGTGCGTCCGAGCCCGCGTGCCGCCTGCCCGTGGGTGCCGCGTGTACGGGGCCGCGTCCGCGCCCGCGTCCCCGAGCGTCAAGTGCAGGCCGCGCGCGCCTAGTGGAGCGTGCCCGCCCGCTCCGTGTATCGTGTGCGCGGGGGCGACGCGCGTTCCCGCGTGTTCCGCCTGCCTGCGTCTACCTCCGCGTCTCCCGAGCGTCCCGTGCGTGCGTCTGCTGTGCGCGTGCGTCTCCGCGTTTCCGCGTGCCCCGGGCGTGCGTCCGTGTCGCCGGAGGGCGCCGCCGCCGCCGCCGCCGCTGCGTGCGCGTACGTGTCCGCGCGGGTGCGCGCGTGGCCTCTCCGGTGCGCGCGCGCGCGCGCGGGCCCCGTCCGTCCGAGTGCGGCGCGTCCTCTTCGGGATGCCGCGCGGGCGCGCGGCCGGGCGTACGTACCTCGTGCCCGTGCCCCCGTCTCGCGCGCGACGCGTCTATCGCGTCGCGCGTGTGTGGCGGGGGCGCCGTGTCCTCCGAAGCGCTGCGGCGCGGCCGTCCGCCCCGTCGCGCCCCTCCCTCCGTCCGCGCGGGTGGGCGTCCCGCTTCGGGGGGGGGCGGCGGGGGTTGGCCGCGGGCGGGCTTCTGTCGGGGGGGTCCGCGGGCGTGTGCCCCTGAGGCGTACCTTCCCGTGTTTCGGCCGCGCCGTCCGTGCGAGTCGCCGTGCGTCCGGGCCCCCGTGCGCGTGCGCGAGCGGACCGTGTCCGTGGGTGCCGCGCGTCCGCGTTCCCGCGTGTTCTGCCTGCCCGCGCCTACCTCTGTGTCTCCCCGGGCGTCCCGGGGTTGTGTCTGCTGCGCGCGCCTGCGCGCGCCCCCTCGCGTCCATCTCCGTGTTTCCGTGTGCTCCGTGGGCCCGTCCGTGTCTCCGGAGGGCACTCTGCGGTGCGGGCGCACGCGCGCGCGGGCGCGTTCCCGTCCTTCCGTCCGTCCGTCCGTCCGTCCTCCTCCTCCTCCTCCTCCTCCTCCTCCGCCCCCCACCGCCCACACCCCCGCCGCCCCCCGCCGCCCCCACCGCCTCCGCCGCCTCCAAACCTCTTCCCCGCCTGGCGGGTGGCAGCCGGCGGCCACGTCGGACTGGATCCGGATATCGCCAGCGTGGGGCCCACGGCAAGGGCGCAGGCGGGGTGGGGTTGGGGGTGCGTGGTGGGCGGTGGGGGGGGTGGCGCCAGCGGTCCTCGGCGGCGGCGGGCCTAGCGCCGCCGGCACGTGCCCCTCCGGTTTCAGTCGGGACCGCCTCCGTGACGTCGAGGAGAGCTTCTCCACCCGTCCGTCCGAGGGCGCGGGGGTTCGGCGGACCGAGGGTGCCGTCGTCCCTCGACGACCGCCTTCGGGTCGCGCGCACACACACGCTCGGAGGCGCCCCGTCTCAACTGAAAGGAGTCGGCGGAGTAGAAACCGCGGCCCTCGAGACAGCTCCCTAACGCCGGGTGCGTGCGGCGGGGTGCTTTCTACACCCTACAGAAGGAAAACGCCTGTGGCCGGAGTTCTCGACGCCCGCCTTTCGACGCACCCTCTCGTCGCCTCGCTCCGTTTCCTAAGGCTCTCGTGACTCCTCCCGTTCTATTTCAGGGAGGCGCAGCTGAAGGGCTATCCGCTCCGCCCGTCCGTGAAGTTGGGCTTTCCCCCCGAAGGTGGCCGGAAGGGGGTGGGGGGGCGCGTGAGCCAAAGGATCTTGAAAACGCGGCGGCGGCGGTACCGCTTTCGGCTCTCGCCGATCCCACGCAGAGGCGGGGGCGCGGGCAGGTCCGCGCGCAGGTGCCCGTGCGAAGGTGCAGGCGCGTGCAGGCGCGGGCGCGCGCGCGCGCGCCCTCGGGCAGGTACGTAGAGGCGGGCGCCCGCGCGTGCACACCCCTAGGCGTACGCACGGGCACGGACGCGCCCGAGGGCGCGCGCGTACCGGCGCGGGCGCGCCCGTGTGGGCGCGCCCACGCCTACGCGCGTGTACCCGCGCGGGTACGCACGGGCAGGCACGTGCGTACCGCCCGCCCGCGCACGGGCGCGTGCACGCGCCTGCGTGTCCGTATCTGCAGCCACGGGCGTGAGCGCGTGGGCGCCTACCGTCCTTCTTCTACCTAACGCCGTCACCGGGCTGGCTCGGCGTCCAGGTATGCCTGTCTCCCCCTCCCCTCCAATCCCCTCCCCCTCCCCGCCCCCTCCCCTCCCCTCCCCTCCCCCTCCCCCTCCCGTCCCTCCCCCCTCCCCCTCCCGTCCCTCCCCCCTCCCCCGTCCCCCTCCCCCTCCCCTCCCCTCGTCTCCCCTCCCCTCCCCCTCCCCCTCCCCGTCCCTCCCCCCACCGCCTCCCCTCCCCCACCCCTCCCCCTCCCCTCCCCCTCGCCTCCCCTGCCCCCATCCCCCTTCCCCTCCCCCACCCCTCCCGCCCACCCCCTCCCCCTCCCCCTCCCTCTGCCTGTCTCCTTCCTTTCTGAACCGGGTTTTCCTCTTCGAGAGCCGTTCCGCCCCTCGGGCGAAACCAACTCGCCGCGTACCGGAGACCGAGTGCAAAGACGGAGCCCCGGCGGCGCGGCGGCGGCGGCGGCTCGGAGCTCGGCTGCCGACCGAGATCGTCGGCGGTTCGGATCCGCCGGCTCCTCCTTGGGAAGCCCGTGGGGCGGCTCGACTCTCTCCCCTAGGGCCGCTCCGAGTCCCGAGCCGCTCGACGGCACGCGACGGCAGCGGCGCCCGCAGTCAGTTCTCTATCTAAACGGAAACGACGACGATGACGAACGTCAGTCTTCACCGCCACGCCCTACTCCCCACCCGAGCACCGTTCCAACTCGGGTGTTTCTCTCCCTGTGGCGGGGGTCCCCCCCGACTGAGAAAAAAATAAACCGCCCCCCGAGGACGGCCCGCGTTCGGAGCCTCTTGGTAGTAGCGCGCCTTCACGGGACGACGGCACGCCGCGCCCGTCACCCGCTTCCCGGAAAGCTCCCCCCGCAGAGAGTCGCGAACTCGGGCGAAGACGGAGGAGTCCGCGTACCCGTCGCCCAAGGTTCAGCCATCGTCCGATTGGAAAACGGTGCCTTCCCGGGTCCCGCCTCCCCGTCGATCGACGCCTCCCGGGGGTGGGATGGCTTCCAGCCGAACCAGCCTACCGTACCCTTCCCCTCCTACCCTACGTACCTCGGGAGGTCGGCTCGGACAGGGAGGGGCCCGTCAGATGTCCAGTCCGCCGTGAGCTTTCCACGACGACGGTCGGCCGGTCGGCCGGTCGGTCGGTCGGTCGTCCCGGAACACCCCGGTCGGGTCCGCGCGCGCGCGGCACGGGCTTCACACACCTCGCTCCTCTGGCTTCCCGGGAGACGCTCGCGGCACGGCGACGCGTGCAACGCGGGAACGGCGACGCTGCCCTCGGCCTTACCGTCCCCCCCCTCCAGCCGAATACGGCCCCGGCCCTCACCGCGGGCCGAGTTGGGGGGCTGGGGGTCGGGCCGGGGGGGGGATCGGCGGCGGCGGCCCTCGTCGGCAGGCGGCGCTAGCGCCGCCGGCGTGCGGCCTTACGGTTCCCGTTGCGATTCCCCTCGTGGGCGCGGAGAAAAGCCTCTCCATCCGGCCAAGGGGGCGCCCGTTCGGCGGACCGAGGGCGACGACGGGGGGCTGCCCGTCCGCCTGAGCGCGCGCCCGCTCCCGCAGGCACAGGCGCGCGCGGGCGCAGGCACAGGCGCACACGCTCAGACACGCGCTCACGCGCAGACGCGCACTCAAACCCATACAGACACGCACAGACGCACACACAGACGCACGCACAGACCCGCGCTCACGTGCGCAGGCGCCCCCACAGACGCAGGCGGGCACGCACACGGGCACGCCCGCAGACGCGCACGCGCACGCACGCAGTCACGCGCGCACACGCAGGCACACACGCCCGGACACGCGCGCACACGCCCCCGCAAAGACGCGCCCCCGCACAGACGCGCGCGCGCGCAGGCACGCACACCGGGACGCGCGCGCGAACGGACGCACGCACGCGCGCAGGCACGCGCGCACACGCACCAGGCCACCCGGAACGTTTGCCAACTCCCCGCCCACCTCAGCACCCCACCCCCCGGGCCCGAGGCGCGTGGTCCCCCACCGCCCCCACCCTCCGACCCCCCCACCGCCCCGCTCTCGGCCTCCCACCCCCCAACCCCCCTCGGGCACTCCACCCCCCACCCCCACGACTCACGCACACACGCCCGCCCGCCCGCCCGCCCGCCCGCCCGCATTCGGGAGCCGCCGGAGATCTCTCGATGCTCGAGACGCCGACTCACCCCTCTCCCTCCCCCCCCCCGCCCCGGAGACGCCACCTTCCCGAGTCCGCCCGCGAGCCCGGAGAGCACTCGCTCGGGCCGAGCCGCCCGAGGGCCTCTGGGCGGGCGTTCGCGGCTGGCCCGCCGCGCCTCCGCTGGACCTCACTAAGTCCGGCCTCGCTCCCGAGAGCCTCGAGGGCCTCCCTCGGTGAGATGTCTCCCCAGTCGGACCGGGGGGCCCAGAGCCGGTCCGTACCGGCTCTGGGAAGGCGTTCCCGGCCTCCCCCCCGCCCCCCGTTTGCCCGCCCGCGTCGCGGGAGGATGGAAAGCGATGAGGAAGAACGCTCTCGGTGGCGGCCGTGGTTTTCTTTTGCGACGCGGATGCCGGCAAACGCACGGCTCCCTCCCTCCCTCCCTCCCTCCCTCCCTCCCTCCCGACGCAATTTGCCCGTTCAACCCGCCTCACGCGTACCGTTGGCTCGGCGACAGGGACGACGGCGGAAAACGTCTCCCGGTCTGCCTGCTGCGCCACGCGGGCACTCAAAGAACGAGGAGGAAAACTTCGGGGACTGGCGGTCTCATCCCGTCCCGTTTGTCGCGTCCGTCCAAAGGATACGGATCGGAGAACACCTGCCCGTCCGACGCTTGGGACGTGCTCTCTTCTCCCTCCCGCCCCCGGTGGACGCTCATCCCCTCGGGCGCCCCCCCCCCGTTCGGCCCTTTCGGGGGCGAGCGCGCGCGCGCGCCCCATGACGCTCCCGAGAGGTTTCCCCGGCGGCCCGGGGGAGTCTGTCCCCTCTGCCACCCTCGAGCCCCGGCCGGGGCCCAGGTGGACCCGGTTCCACCCCCCCGCCGCCCTTCGCTCCGGTCGTCGGCCGTCACCCGGCGGCCGCTTCGATACCGTCCCCCTCCGGAGCTCTGCGGCGCCGACGGGATGGGAAGCGGTCCCGGCGGGCGCGCGCTGGCCACGGCGGCCCGGGGCCTTCGCTCCGTCTCCTCGAGCCCGGCCTGGCTCCCGGCGTCCTCCCGGGGTCCTCCCGGGGTCCTCCCTCCCTCCCTCCCTCCCTCCCTCCCTCCCTCCCTCCCTCCCTCCCTCCCTCCCTCCCAGGGCCCCCCCCGAGTGGGACACGCCGGCTGGCCGGCATGGTGCTCCAGGGCTCCAGCGGGGTAGACGGGATCTTCCTGGCTGAGGGGCGAAATGGCCCGGCTGGGCCGGACCCCCTTGGATCGGAACTTTGGGAGATGGGGCCAAGGTGGTGGAATAGGCTGACGCTTCCGCCTAGCTCTCTTGACGACAAAGACCCGGAAACACAAGCGAACGAGTATGTCTGCGACGAGCGGGGAGTCCTGACCGTCGAAGGCGGGCTTAGACGACGCACTGAGGGGCAGCGGCAGGAAGAGACCTTTCAGGGGCAGAGAGGGTTTACCGGCCCTGCCCCGCGGGGAGCCCTCAGGCACCATTCCCAGAGCGGCTGCTGCAGTGGGCTGGTACCGTCGTTCCACTGCTGTTCCGTCAGGGAGAAGCAGCCAGCCACACAGCCTGCTCACACCTCCGGAACCTGAGGAGGGCCCGGCCGGGCGGATCCCCTTGGCCCAACCGACCCCGCGCTGTGGCCGGCCCCACCGTCTTCCGGCCGCCCCGCGCCGAGAAACGTGTTCGGCGGCGGCGCTGGGAGGCGGGGGAGGGGGGCGGGGGGGGAGCCGGGACGGGGCCGGGCGTCCGGCCGCCCGGCGACGCGCCCTCGCCGGCCGCCGATCCGGATCCGTCCCGCTGCACTCCGCGCCGGTTGTCGGCCGCCACCTGGCGGCCGCTTTGATATCGTCTTCCCCCGGAGCTCCGGCGCCGGCGACACGCGCGGGAGGCGATGTGGCCGCGCTGGCCGAGGCGACGTTCCCGGACGCCGGCGGCGGCGTCGGCAGGATCGTCCTGGCCGAGGCGGGAAAGGGCCCGGCCGGGTGGATCCCCTTGGCCCAACCGACCCCGCGCCGTGGCCGGCCCCAACGCCTTCCGGCCGCCCCGCGCCGAGAAACGTGTTCGGCGGCGGCGCTGGGAGGCGGGGGAGGGGGGCGGGGGGGGAGCCGGGACGGGACCGGGTGTCCGGCCGCCCGGCGACGCGCCCTCGCCGGCCGCCGATCCGGATCCGTCCCGCTGTCGCCCGCGCCGGTTGTCGGCCGCCACCTGGCGGCCGCTTTGACATCGTTTTCCTCCGGAGCTCCGGCGCCGGCGACATGGGAGGCGCTGTGGCCGCGCTGGCCGAGGCGACGTCTCGGGACGCCGGCGGCGTCGGCGGGATCGTCCCGGCCACGGTGGGGCGCCGGCGCCAGAGCCACGTTCCGGAATTGGGCCCGCAGCTTCATGTGGCCGAGGCGGTGGCCGTCGCCGCCGCCGCCGCCGCCGCCGCCGCCGCCGCCGCGCTCCCGGGTGCCGTGTTTTAGACGGCGCTGGACCGAACCGGGCCGCACCGAGACGGCGCAGGCAGAAGAACGGGACAAGGCACGCCCCGGCCGTTCGCGCGCCTTCCTTCGCGCGGCCCGGTCGTCACCGGGGCCTCCGGCGTAGGTCCGGGGTGGCCCGCGGAGGGCGCCCCGGGCCCGGGCGCGGTCCCGCGTGGGGTCCGGACCGTCGGAGAATTTTTTCAAAGTCCCGCTCCGGGGGTCCCCGGGCCGAGGTTGCCGCCCCCGGCCCGCCCCGGCCCGGCCACGGACCCGCGCGGGGCCCGGACCTTCGGAGGGGCCCCGCCGCCCGAGAATTTTTTCCAAGTCCCCCCTCCGAGGGTTCCCCGACCGGCCCGCGTTGGCCGCAGCGCAGGCGGCTGGCTCTGGGCGCCCGCGCGGCCCCGGCCAGCTCCGTCACCCCGTCCCGCGGGTCGACCAGAGGATCCCGGGAGCTCCGGGGGGGGGGGCGGGGCGCTGGGGGCCATGGGGTCGCGCTACGGACCGATGGCCGGGCCGCAGTTCCGGGGGCTCGCCGTGGGGAGCGGGCCCCTCCCGCCGCGGGGCGTGGCTTTTCTCTCGCCCAAAACGGGCGATTTGGGCCACCAGATTGGTGCTGACACGCTCTCCTCGCTGGGTGACTCCCGCTGAGCAGATGGGAAACCTGGACGGGTCCGTAGACGCCGGTCCACCGACGGCCCACGCCCTCCCCCGCTCCTCCCCGCTTGAGCCGCCCGCCTGGGGCCCGTGCGCCGGCTCTCGCGCGTCCAGATGTCCAGCCGCGGTGCCTCCCCCCGGTCTCCAGTGCCCGAGGGCGGCGTGGCACGGGCGCCGCGGGCCCTCTGACCCGCGTGCCCCTTGTCGCAGGCACCCGCGGTGGCCGCGGTGCTCGCCAGAGTGTGCCCCGCTACCCCCCTCCCCCAGGCCCACGTGCCTCGCGTTTCAGGCGTTCTCCGTGTGCAGGGGTCCTCGCGGCCACCTTTCCGCAGCCGGGGCGGGCGAGGCAGAAAGCGGGTCCTCTCCGGGGCTGTCCTCGCCCGCCTCCTGGCAGCCCTGGCGGGGGGGTCTTCTCCTCCTCGCTTGTGCCTGGGCTGACCCGATCGATGTGGTGTTGTCGTGCTCTCCCGGGCCGGGTCCGAGCCGCGCCAAGACGAGGGACGGACATTCGTGGCGAATGGGACCGCTCTTCTCGCTCAGCGCGCGGGCCCCTCGCTCCTCCTCCCCGCCCGCCGGTGGTGCGCAGAGGGGCAGGGGCACGGAATCCGGCCCGACCTTGCTCATCTGCCCTCGTTCGCGGTCTCGCGGCCAGCGTCGGCGGTGGCGGGGTCCTGAGACCGAGCAGGACAGCCTCTGCTCGTGGCCCTGGTGTTCTGCCTCGCGTCGGGCCCTCCCCCGCCCCCCGCGGCGGGGGGGCTCTCTGGTCAGGCGCACCCGCGCGCCCCACCCAGGTGGTGCCGGTGCGCCTCGAGTGGCCCTTTGGCGGTGCCCCTGGAACGCTCCAGGCCGTCCCTCAGGTGCCTGAGGCCGGGTGGCGGTGCCGTTTCCCCGTTCCCAGCCCACCCTTCCGGTCACCGCTCACGCGTGTGGGCGTGCGCCCCTCGAGCCGAGAGAAATAAAAAACAGGAGTGCGGCCGAGAGGGAGAGAAAGGATGTGGAGGAAAAAAAAAAAAAAAAGGGGGGTCGAGCGGGGTAAGACCTTTAGAGCACGCACGCCTCGCGGGAGGGTGCCGTGCCTGATCCCGAGAAGGCGGGGGTGAGAGAGGGGTGCGCGCGTGCGTGCCCGCCCCGGTGCTTGCCGAGACCCGCGTGAGGCAAGCGAGAGCGGAAGGAGGAGGGCCCGCGTGTTGCTTCCGCCGGTGCCGAGGGAAGTCGCCCTTGCGAGGTGGGGGCCCAGGCTGCGTAGCCGCGGCTGGGCCCCGGCGGTCCGTTGTTAGGCTCTGTCGTACCTCCTCCCCCCCGCGGGCCGCCCTAGAGCGCGGACCCCTCTACAGAGGGAGACCGGGGGGTGTGTTGGGCTTTTAGGTGCCCAGGCAAGCCTCGGGTGTGCGCGGCGCGTACCCGCGAGGCCCCGCGCGCTCGCCGGAGCCTGGCTCCGGTGAGGCGGGATGAGGCGGAGAAGCTTTAAAAGAGAAACGGAAAAAAAAAAAAACGGACGACTCAAAAGGCGTGACTTTCCGAGGCCCTCGGTCGCCGCTGCGGTGCCCCACCCGTTCCCTCCTCGCCCGAGTGGAGGGTGGACGCAGCACGGAGCCGGGAGCACGCGCCGTCCCCGGGTGAGGTAGAGCCGCCGTGAGCACGAGGCGGCAGGCTCCGTTCCCGGCCGCAGAGGCCCACTGTGCCTTAACCCCCCCGCTGGTGCTTACCAATACCGCAGGCCCCCCCCGCCCATCCCCGGGGCGCCCTCGGGCGCCTGGCGGGGGCCCAACGTGGGGGGCGATGGGTGGGGACGGCCCGTCTTCGGTGAAGAAAGTCTTCTCTAGTCATCTCCGAGGGTGCCTTGGGGGTGCCGGATCCCCCAGCCGCTGCCCCTCGCCTTGCGCGCAAGCCACCGACCGTGGCTCGCAGGCAGAGCCCCCTCTCCTTCCCGCCCGGTGTGGAGGGAGAGGTCCGCCGGCCCCGCGGTGGGGCCGCGCGCCGCCCTTCGCCTGCCGCGGCCCGCGCCTCCCCCCTGCGAGTCGGGGGAGGGCCTTCGCCGGGCCAGCCGTCTGGCGCCGGGGTCGCGCGCGTCCGTGTGTGCGTGTGAGTGTGCGGGCCTCCCGTCGCGCGCCTGGTGCGGTGGGGCCGGGGGTCCGTCCGGCGGACGGCCCCCGCGCCGTTGTGTGCCGCCTCCCGCCCGCACCCGTCCCGTGCCGCCAGCGGTGCGCGGGTGTGCGGGCCCACCTCCTCACCCGGGAGCTTTCCCGGCGATGTGCCCCTGGGCCGGGGGGATGGGCGTGCCGGGGGCCGCCCCCGCAGCGCCTCCCTCGCCGACGTCGATCGACCCCGCCCCGCCCGGCCGGCCCGCGCACACGCCGTCCCCGGTCTGGGACCGCGAACCGGCCTCGCCGCGTTGGGCGTCGCCACCGGGCCTCCCCGGCCCGCGGTGTCCCCTGGCGACGCGCCCTCGGACCCGGGCCCGGGCCCTGTGTGCGCCGGGCGGGTGGGCGGCGTGTGGCCGTCGTGCGCGTGAGGGTTGCCCGCTGGGTGGGCGGTGGGCTGGAGGAGACAGGGAGCGGCGGCGACCGCGGGGGGGTCCGATCCCCCTCCGCGCCGCCGCCGCCACCGCCGCCTTCCCGCTGCCCGCGTCT
>NC_087359.1:83707261-83717261 GCF_030014295.1 Loxodonta africana
GACGGCGGGCGCGCGGGGGCGCCGCGGGCGTGTGGCCGTGCCGCGCCTTCCGCGTGGGCGTCCCCCCGCGCCGCGCGGGAGGCGCCCGTTCGTTCGCGTCTCCCGCCCGCGGTTCCGGTGCGCCGTCTCTCCGTCCTCGCGCGTCGCCGGGCGTGCGTCCGAGCCCGCGTGCCGCCTGCCCGTGGGTGCCGCGTGTACGGGGCCGCGTCCGCGCCCGCGTCCCCGAGCGTCAAGTGCAGGCCGCGCGCGCCTAGTGGAGCGTGCCCGCCCGCTCCGTGTATCGTGTGCGCGGGGGCGACGCGCGTTCCCGCGTGTTCCGCCTGCCTGCGTCTACCTCCGCGTCTCCCGAGCGTCCCGTGCGTGCGTCTGCTGTGCGCGTGCGTCTCCGCGTTTCCGCGTGCCCCGGGCGTGCGTCCGTGTCGCCGGAGGGCGCCGCCGCCGCCGCCGCCGCTGCGTGCGCGTACGTGTCCGCGCGGGTGCGCGCGTGGCCTCTCCGGTGCGCGCGCGCGCGCGCGGCCCCGTCCGTCCGAGTGCGGCGCGCCCTCTTCGGGATGCCGCGCGGGCGCGCGGCCGGGCGTACGTACCTCGTGCCCGTGCCCCCGTCTCGCGCGCGACGCGTCTATCGCGTCGCGCGTGTGTGGCGGGGGCGCCGTGTCCTCCGAAGCGCTGCGGCGCGGCCGTCCGCCCCGTCGCGCCCCTCCCTCCGTCCGCGCGGGTGGGCGTCCCGCTTCGGGGGGGGGCGGCGGGGGTTGGCCGCGGGCGGGCTTCTGTTGGGGGGATCCACGGGCGTGTGCCCCTGAGGCGTACCTTCCCGTGTTTCGGCCGCGCCGTCCGTGCGAGTCGCCGTGCGTCCGGGCCCCCGTGCGCGTGCGCGAGCGGACCGTGTCCGTGGGTGCCGCGCGTCCGCGTTCCCGCGTGTTCTGCCTGCCCGCGCCTACCTCTGTGTCTCCCGGGCGTCCCGGGGTTGTGTCTGCTGCGCGCGCGCGCGCGCCCCCTCGCGTCCATCTCCGTGTTTCCGTGTGCTCCGTGGGCCCGTCCGTGTCTCCGGAGGGCACCCTGCGGTGCGGGCGCACGCGCGCGCGGGCGCGTTCCCGTCCTTCCGTCCGTCCGTCCGTCCGTCCGTCCGTCCTCCTCCTCCTCCTCCTCCTCCTCCTCCTCCGCCCCCCACCGCCCACACCCCCGCCGCCCCCCGCCGCCCCCACCGCCTCCGCCGCCTCCAAACCTCTTCCCCGCCTGGCGGGTGGCAGCCGGCGGCCACGTCGGACTGGATCCGGATATCGCCAGCGTGGGGCCCACGGCAAGGGCGCAGGCGGGGTGGGGTTGGGGGTGCGTGGTGGGCGGTGGGGGGGGTGGCGCCAGCGGTCCTCGGCGGCGGCGGGCCTAGCGCCGCCGGCACGTGCCCCTCCGGTTTCAGTCGGGACCGCCTCCGTGACGTCGAGGAGAGCTTCTCCACCCGTCCGTCCGAGGGCGCGGGGGTTCGGCGGACCGAGGGTGCCGTCGTCCCTCGACGACCGCCTTCGGGTCGCGCGCACACACACGCTCGGAGGCGCCCCGTCTCAACTGAAAGGAGTCGGCGGAGTAGAAACCGCGGCCCTCGAGACAGCTCCCTAACGCCGGGTGCGTGCGGCGGGGTGCTTTCTACACCCTACAGAAGGAAAACGCCTGTGGCCGGAGTTCTCGACGCCCGCCTTTCGACGCACCCTCTCGTCGCCTCGCTCCGTTTCCTAAGGCTCTCGTGACTCCTCCCGTTCTATTTCAGGGAGGCGCAGCTGAAGGGCTATCCGCTCCGCCCGTCCGTGAAGTTGGGCTTTCCCCCCGAAGGTGGCCGGAAGGGGGTGGGGGGGCGCGTGAGCCAAAGGATCTTGAAAACGCGGCGGCGGCGGTACCGCTTTCGGCTCTCGCCGATCCCACGCAGAGGCGGGGGCGCGGGCAGGTCCGCGCGCAGGTGCCCGTGCGAAGGTGCAGGCGCGTGCAGGCGCGGGCGCGCGCGCGCGCGCCCTCGGGCAGGTACGTAGAGGCGGGCGCCCGCGCGTGCACACCCCTAGGCGTACGCACGGGCACGGACGCGCCCGAGGGCGCGCGCGTACCGGCGCGGGCGCGCCCGTGTGGGCGCGCCCACGCCTACGCGCGTGTACCCGCGCGGGTACGCACGGGCAGGCACGTGCGTACCGCCCGCCCGCGCACGGGCGCGTGCACGCGCCTGCGTGTCCGTATCTGCAGCCACGGGCGTGAGCGCGTGGGCGCCTACCGTCCTTCTTCTACCTAACGCCGTCACCGGGCTGGCTCGGCGTCCAGGTATGCCTGTCTCCCCCTCCCCTCCAATCCCCTCCCCCTCCCCGCCCCCTCCCCTCCCCTCCCCTCCCCCTCCCCCTCCCGTCCCTCCCCCCTCCCCCTCCCGTCCCTCCCCCCTCCCCCGTCCCCCTCCCCCTCCCCTCCCCTCGTCTCCCCTCCCCTCCCCCTCCCCCTCCCCGTCCCTCCCCCCACCGCCTCCCCTCCCCCACCCCTCCCCCTCCCCTCCCCCTCGCCTCCCCTGCCCCCATCCCCCTCCCCTCCCCCACCCCTCCCGCCCACCCCCTCCCCCTCCCCCTCCCTCTGCCTGTCTCCTTCCTTTTCTGAAACCGGGTTTTCCTCTTCGAGAGCCGTTCCGCCCCTCGGGCGAAACCAACTCGCCGCGTACCGGAGACCGAGTGCAAAGACGGAGCCCCGGCGGCGCGGCGGCGGCGGCGGCTCGGAGCTCGGCTGCCGACCGAGATCGTCGGCGGTTCGGATCCGCCGGCTCCTCCTTGGGAAGCCCGTGGGGCGGCTCGACTCTCTCCCCTAGGGCCGCTCCGAGTCCCGAGCCGCTCGACGGCACGCGACGGCAGCGGCGCCGCAGTCAGTTCTCTATCTAAACGGAAACGACGACGATGACGAACGTCAGTCTTCACCGCCACGCCCTACTCCCCACCCGAGCACCGTTCCAACTCGGGTGTTTCTCTCCCTGTGGCGGGGGTCCCCCCCGACTGAGAAAAAATAAACCGCCCCCCGAGGACGGCCCGCGTTCGGAGCCTCTTGGTAGTAGCGCGCCTTCACGGGACGACGGCACGCGCGCCCGTCACCCGCTTCCCGGAAAGCTCCCCCCGCAGAGAGTCGCGAACTCGGGCGAAGACGGAGGAGTCCGCGTACCCGTCGCCCAAGGTTCAGCCATCGTCCGATTGGAAACCGGTGCCTTCCCGGTCCCGCCTCCCCGTCGATCGACGCCTCCCGGGGGTGGGATGGCTTCCAGCCGAACCAGCCTACCGTACCCTTCCCCTCCTACGTACCTCGGGAGGTCGGCTCGGACAGGGAGGGGCCCGTCAGATGTCCAGTCCGCCGTGAGCTTTCCACGACGACGGTCGGCCGGTCGGCCGGTCGGTCGGTCGGTCGTCCCGGAACACCCCGGTCGGGTCCGCGCGCGCGCGGCACGGGCTTCACACACCTCGCTCCTCTGGCTTCCCGGGAGACGCTCGCGGCACGGCGACGCGTGCAACGCGGGAACGGCGACGCTGCCCTCGGCCTTACCGTCCCCCCCCTCCAGCCGAATACGGCCCCGGCCCTCACCGCGGGCCGAGTTGGGGGGCTGGGGGTCGGGCCGGGGGGGGGGATCGGCGGCGGCGGCCCTCGTCGGCAGGCGGCGCTAGCGCCGCCGGCGTGCGGCCTTACGGTTCCCGTTGCGATTCCCCTCGTGGGCGCGGAGAAAAGCCTCTCCATCCGGCCAAGGGGGCGCCCGTTCGGCGGACCGAGGGCGACGACGGGGGGCTGCCCGTCCGCCTGAGCGCGCGCCCGCTCCCGCAGGCACAGGCGCGCGCGGGCGCAGGCACAGGCGCACACGCTCAGACACGCGCTCACGCGCAGACGCGCACTCAAACCCATACAGACACGCACAGACGCACACACAGACGCACGCACAGACCCGCGCTCACGTGCGCAGGCGCCCCCACAGACGCAGGCGGGCACGCACACGGGCACGCCCGCAGACGCGCACGCGCACGCACGCAGTCACGCGCGCACACGCAGGCACACACGCCCGGACACGCGCGCACACGCCCCCGCAAAGACGCGCCCCCGCACAGACGCGCGCGCGCGCAGGCACGCACACCGGGACGCGCGCGCGAACGGACGCACGCACGCGCGCAGGCACGCGCGCACACGCACCAGGCCACCCGGAACGTTTGCCAACTCCCCGCCCACCTCAGCACCCCACCCCCCGGGCCCGAGGCGCGTGGTCCCCCACCGCCCCCACCCTCCGACCCCCCCACCGCCCCGCTCTCGGCCTCCCACCCCCCAACCCCCCTCGGGCACTCCACCCCCCACCCCCACGACTCACGCACACACGCCCGCCCGCCCGCCCGCCCGCCCGCCCACATTCGGGAGCCGCCGGAGATCTCTCGATGCTCGAGACGCCGACTCACCCCTCTCCCTCCCCCCCCCCGCCCCGGAGACGCCACCTTCCCGAGTCCGCCCGCGAGCCCGGAGAGCACTCGCTCGGGCCGAGCCGCCCGAGGGCCTCTGGGCGGGCGTTCGCGGCTGGCCCGCCGCGCCTCCGCTGGACCTCACTAAGTCCGGCCTCGCTCCCGAGAGCCTCGAGGGCCTCCCTCGGTGAGATGTCTCCCCAGTCGGACCGGGGGGCCCAGAGCCGGTCCGTACCGGCTCTGGGAAGGCGTTCCCGGCCTCCCCCCCGCCCCCCGTTTGCCCGCCCGCGTCGCGGGAGGATGGAAAGCGATGAGGAAGAACGCTCTCGGTGGCGGCCGTGGTTTTCTTTTGCGACGCGGATGCCGGCAAACGCACGGCTCCCTCCCTCCCTCCCTCCCTCCCTCCCTCCCTCCCTCCCTCCCGACGCAATTTGCCCGTTCAACCCGCCTCACGCGTACCGTTGGCTCGGCGACAGGGACGACGGCGGAAAACGTCTCCCGGTCTGCCTGCTGCGCCACGCGGGCACTCAAAGAACGAGGAGGAAAACTTCGGGGACTGGCGGTCTCATCCCGTCCCGTTTGTCGCGTCCGTCCAAAGGATACGGATCGGAGAACACCTGCCCGTCCGACGCTTGGGACGTGCTCTCTTCTCCCTCCCGCCCCCGGTGGACGCTCATCCCCTCGGGCGCCCCCCCCCCGTTCGGCCCTTTCGGGGGCGAGCGCGCGCGCGCGCCCCATGACGCTCCCGAGAGGTTTCCCCGGCGGCCCGGGGGAGTCTGTCCCCTCTGCCACCCTCGAGCCCCGGCCGGGGCCCAGGTGGACCCGGTTCCACCCCCCCGCCGCCCTTCGCTCCGGTCGTCGGCCGTCACCCGGCGGCCGCTTCGATACCGTCCCCCTCCGGAGCTCTGCGGCGCCGACGGGATGGGAAGCGGTCCCGGCGGGCGCGCGCTGGCCACGGCGGCCCGGGGCCTTCGCTCCGTCTCCTCGAGCCCGGCCTGGCTCCCGGCGTCCTCCCGGGGTCCTCCCGGGGTCCTCCCGGGGTCCTCCCTCCCTCCCTCCCTCCCTCCCTCCCTCCCTCCCTCCCTCCCTCCCTCCCTCCCAGGGCCCCCCCCGAGTGGGACACGCCGGCTGGCCGGCATGGTGCTCCAGGGCTCCAGCGGGGTAGACGGGATCTTCCTGGCTGAGGGGCGAAATGGCCCGGCTGGGCCGGACCCCCTTGGATCGGAACTTTGGGAGATGGGGCCAAGGTGGTGGAATAGGCTGACGCTTCCGCCTAGCTCTCTTGACGACAAAGACCCGGAAACACAAGCGAACGAGTATGTCTGCGACGAGCGGGGAGTCCTGACCGTCGAAGGCGGGCTTAGACGACGCACTGAGGGGCAGCGGCAGGAAGAGACCTTTCAGGGGCAGAGAGGGTTTACCGGCCCTGCCCCGCGGGGAGCCCTCAGGCACCATTCCCAGAGCGGCTGCTGCAGTGGGCTGGTACCGTCGTTCCACTGCTGTTCCGTCAGGGAGAAGCAGCCAGCCACACAGCCTGCTCACACCTCCGGAACCTGAGGAGGGCCCGGCCGGGCGGATCCCCTTGGCCCAACCGACCCCGCGCTGTGGCCGGCCCCACCGTCTTCCGGCCGCCCCGCGCCGAGAAACGTGTTCGGCGGCGGCGCTGGGAGGCGGGGGAGGGGGGCGGGGGGGGAGCCGGGACGGGGCCGGGCGTCCGGCCGCCCGGCGACGCGCCCTCGCCGGCCGCCGATCCGGATCCGTCCCGCTGCACTCCGCGCCGGTTGTCGGCCGCCACCTGGCGGCCGCTTTGATATCGTCTTCCCCCGGAGCTCCGGCGCCGGCGACACGCGCGGGAGGCGATGTGGCCGCGCTGGCCGAGGCGACGTTCCCGGACGCCGGCGGCGGCGTCGGCAGGATCGTCCTGGCCGAGGCGGGAAAGGGCCCGGCCGGGTGGATCCCCTTGGCCCAACCGACCCCGCGCCGTGGCCGGCCCCAACGCCTTCCGGCCGCCCCGCGCCGAGAAACGTGTTCGGCGGCGGCGCTGGGAGGCGGGGGAGGGGGGCGGGGGGGGAGCCGGGACGGGACCGGGTGTCCGGCCGCCCGGCGACGCGCCCTCGCCGGCCGCCGATCCGGATCCGTCCCGCTGTCGCCCGCGCCGGTTGTCGGCCGCCACCTGGCGGCCGCTTTGACATCGTTTTCCTCCGGAGCTCCGGCGCCGGCGACATGGGAGGCGCTGTGGCCGCGCTGGCCGAGGCGACGTCTCGGGACGCCGGCGGCGTCGGCGGGATCGTCCCGGCCACGGTGGGGCGCCGGCGCCAGAGCCACGTTCCGGAATTGGGCCCGCAGCTTCATGTGGCCGAGGCGGTGGCCGTCGCCGCCGCCGCCGCCGCCGCCGCCGCCGCCGCCGCGCTCCCGGGTGCCGTGTTTTAGACGGCGCTGGACCGAACCGGGCCGCACCGAGACGGCGCAGGCAGAAGAACGGGACAAGGCACGCCCCGGCCGTTCGCGCGCCTTCCTTCGCGCGGCCCGGTCGTCACCGGGGCCTCCGGCGTAGGTCCGGGGTGGCCCGCGGAGGGCGCCCCGGGCCCGGGCGCGGTCCCGCGTGGGGTCCGGACCGTCGGAGAATTTTTTCAAAGTCCCGCTCCGGGGGTCCCCGGGCCGAGGTTGCCGCCCCCGGCCCGCCCCGGCCCGGCCACGGACCCGCGCGGGGCCCGGACCTTCGGAGGGGCCCCGCCGCCCGAGAATTTTTTCCAAGTCCCCCCTCCGAGGGTTCCCCGACCGGCCCGCGTTGGCCGCAGCGCAGGCGGCTGGCTCTGGGCGCCCGCGCGGCCCCGGCCAGCTCCGTCACCCCGTCCCGCGGGTCGACCAGAGGATCCCGGGAGCTCCGGGGGGGGGGGGGCGGGGCGCTGGGGGCCATGGGGTCGCGCTACGGACCGATGGCCGGGCCGCAGTTCCGGGGGCTCGCCGTGGGGAGCGGGCCCCTCCCGCCGCGGGGCGTGGCTTTTCTCTCGCCCAAAACGGGCGATTTGGGCCACCAGATTGGTGCTGACACGCTCTCCTCGCTGGGTGACTCCCGCTGAGCAGATGGGAAACCTGGACGGGTCCGTAGACGCCGGTCCACCGACGGCCCACGCCCTCCCCCGCTCCTCCCCGCTTGAGCCGCCCGCCTGGGGCCCGTGCGCCGGCTCTCGCGCGTCCAGATGTCCAGCCGCGGTGCCTCCCCCCGGTCTCCAGTGCCCGAGGGCGGCGTGGCACGGGCGCCGCGGGCCCTCTGACCCGCGTGCCCCTTGTCGCAGGCACCCGCGGTGGCCGCGGTGCTCGCCAGAGTGTGCCCCGCTCCCCCCCTCCCCCAGGCCCACGTGCCTCGCGTGTCAGGCGTTCTCCGTGTGCAGGGGTCCTCGCGGCCACCTTTCCGCAGCCGGGGCGGGCGAGGCAGAAAGCGGGTCCTCTCCGGGGCTGTCCTCGCCCGCCTCCTGGCAGCCCTGGCGGGGGGGTCTTCTCCTCCTCGCTTGTGCCTGGGCTGACCCGATCGATGTGGTGCATAGAGAGATAGTATTGCCGGGTCCGAGCCGCGCCAAGACGAGGGACGGACATTCGTGGCGAATGGGACCGCTCTTCTCGCTCAGCGCGCGGGCCCCTCGCTCCTCCTCCCCGCCCGCCGGTGGTGCGCAGAGGGGCAGGGGCACGGGATCCGGCCCGACCTCGCTCATCTGCCCTCGTTCGCGGCCTCGCGGCCAGCGTCGGCGGTGGCGGGGTCCTGAGACCGAGCAGGACAGCCTCTGCTCGTGGCCCTGGTGTTCTGCCTCGCGTCGGGCCCTCCCCCGCCCCCCGCGGCGGGGGGGCTCTCTGGTCAGGCGCACCCGCGCGCCCCACCCAGGTGCTGCCGGTGCGCCTCGAGTGGCCCTTTGGCGGTGCCCCTGGAACGCTCCAGGCCGTCCCTCAGGTGCCTGAGGCCGGGTGGCGGTGCCGTTTCCCCGTTCCCAGCCCACCCTTCCGGTCACCGCTCACGCGTGTGGGCGTGCGCCCCTCGAGCCGAGAGAAATAAAAAACAGGAGTGCGGCCGAGAGGGAGAGAAAGGATGTGGAGGAAAAAAAAAAAAAAAAGAAGGGGGGTCGAGCGGGGTAAGACCTTTAGAGCACGCACGCCTCGCGGGAGGGTGCCGTGCCTGATCCCGAGAAGGCGGGGGTGAGAGAGGGGTGCGCGCGTGCGTGCCCGCCCCGGTGCCTGCCGAGACCCGCGTGAGGCAAGCGAGAGCGGAAGGAGGAGGGCCCGCGTGTTGCTTCCGCCGGTGCCGAGGGAAGTCGCCCTTGCGAGGTGGGGGCCCAGGCTGCGTAGCCGCGGCTGGGCCCCGGCGGTCCGTTGTTAGGCTCTGTCGTACCTCCTCCCCCCCGCGGGCCGCCCTAGAGCGCGGACCCCTCTACAGAGGGAGACCGGGGGGTGTGTTGGGCTTTTAGGTGCCCAGGCAAGCCTCGGGTGTGCGCGGCGCGTACCCGCGAGGCCCCGCGCGCTCGCCGGAGCCTGGCTCCGGTGAGGCGGGATGAGGCGGAGAAGCTTTAAAAGAGAAACGGAAAAAAAAAAAAACGGACGACTCAAAAGGCGTGACTTTCCGAGGCCCTCGGTCGCCGCTGCGGTGCCCCACCCGTTCCCTCCTCGCCCGAGTGGAGGGTGGACGCAGCACGGAGCCGGGAGCACGCGCCGTCCCCGGGTGAGGCAGAGCCGCCGTGAGCACGAGGCGGCAGGCTCCGTTCCCGGCCGCAGAGGCCCACTGTGCCTTAACCCCCCCGCTGGTGCTTACCAATACCGCAGGCCCCCCCCGCCCATCCCCGGGGCGCCCTCGGGCGCCTGGCGGGGGCCCAACGTGGGGGGCGATGGGTGGGGACGGCCCGTCTTCGGTGAAGAAAGTCTTCTCTAGTCATCTCCGAGGGTGCCTTGGGGGTGCCGGATCCCCCAGCCGCTGCCCCTCGCCTTGCGCGCAAGCCACCGACCGTGGCTCGCAGGCAGAGCCCCCTCTCCTTCCCGCCCGGTGTGGAGGGAGAGGTCCGCCGGCCCCGCGGTGGGGCCGCGCGCCGCCCTTCGCCTGCCGCGGCCCGCGCCTCCCCCCTGCGAGTCGGGGGAGGGCCTTCGCCGGGCCAGCCGTCTGGCGCCGGGGTCGCGCGCGTCCGTGTGTGCGTGTGAGTGTGCGGCCCTCCCGTCGCGCGCCTGGTGCGGTGGGGCCGGGGGTCCGTCCGGCGGACGGCCCCCGCGCCGTTGTGTGCCGCCTCCCGCCCGCACCCGTCCCGTGCCGCCAGCGGTGCGCGGGTGTGCGGGCCCACCTCCTCACCCGGGAGCTTTCCCGGCGATGTGCCCCTGGGCCGGGGGGATGGGCGTGCCGGGGGCCGCCCCCGCAGCGCCTCCCTCGCCGACGTCGATCGACCCCGCCCCGCCCGGCCGGCCCGCGCACACGCCGTCCCCGGTCTGGGACCGCGAACCGGCCTCGCCGCGTTGGGCGTCGCCACCGGGCCTCCCCGGCCGGTGGTGTCCCCTGGCGACGCGCCCTCGGACCCGGGCCCGGGCCCTGTGTGCGCCGGGCG
>NC_087359.1:83729761-83739761 GCF_030014295.1 Loxodonta africana
GTCGACCCTACGTAGTTCGGGCGCGCGCCCCCGTGTCTCGCGTGCGACGCGTCCTCCGGGGTCGCGTGCGTGCGTGCGTGCGTGCGTGCGGGCGGGCGGGCGGACGCGGGTGCGTCGCGGTCACCGTCCGTGCGCGTGCGCCGTCTCGAGCGCGTCCCACTTTGGGGGGACGGCGGGCGCGCGGGGGCGCCGCGGGCGTGTGGCCGTGCCGCGCCTTCCGCGTGGGCGTCCCCCCGCGCCGCGCGGGAGGCGCCCGTTCGTTCGCGTCTCCCGCCCGCGGTTCCGGTGCGCCGTCTCTCCGTCCTCGCGCGTCGCCGGGCGTGCGTCCGAGCCCGCGTGCCGCCTGCCCGTGGGTGCCGCGTGTACGGGGCCGCGTCCGCGCCCGCGTCCCCGAGCGTCAAGTGCAGGCCGCGCGCGCCTAGTGGAGCGTGCCCGCCCGCTCCGTGTATCGTGTGCGCGGGGGCGACGCGCGTTCCCGCGTGTTCCGCCTGCCTGCGTCTACCTCCGCGTCTCCCGAGCGTCCCGTGCGTGCGTCTGCTGTGCGCGTGCGTCTCCGCGTTTCCGCGTGCCCCGGGCGTGCGTCCGTGTCGCCGGAGGGCGCCGCCGCCGCCGCCGCCGCTGCGTGCGCGTACGTGTCCGCGCGGGTGCGCGCGTGGCCTCTCCGGTGCGCGCGCGCGCGCGCGGCCCCGTCCGTCCGAGTGCGGCGCGTCCTCTTCGGGATGCCGCGCGGGCGCGCGGCCGGGCGTACGTACCTCGTGCCCGTGCCCCCGTCTCGCGCGCGACGCGTCTATCGCGTCGCGCGTGTGTGGCGGGGGCGCCGTGTCCTCCGAAGCGCTGCGGCGCGGCCGTCCGCCCCGTCGCGCCCCTCCCTCCGTCCGCGCGGGTGGGCGTCCCGCTTCGGGGGGGGGCGGCGGGGGTTGGCCGCGGGCGGGCTTCTGTCGGGGGGGTCCGCGGGCGTGTGCCCCTGAGGCGTACCTTCCCGTGTTTCGGCCGCGCCGTCCGTGCGAGTCGCCGTGCGTCCGGGCCCCCGTGCGCGTGCGCGAGCGGACCGTGTCCGTGGGTGCCGCGCGTCCGCGTTCCCGCGTGTTCTGCCTGCCCGCGCCTACCTCTGTGTCTCCCGGGCGTCCCGGGGTTGTGTCTGCTGCGCGCGCGCGCGCGCCCCCTCGCGTCCATCTCCGTGTTTCCGTGTGCTCCGTGGGCCCGTCCGTGTCTCCGGAGGGCACTCTGCGGTGCGGGCGCACGCGCGCGCGGGCGCGTTCCCGTCCTTCCGTCCGTCCGTCCGTCCGTCCTCCTCCTCCTCCTCCTCCTCCTCCTCCGCCCCCCACCGCCCACACCCCCGCCGCCCCCCGCCGCCCCCACCGCCTCCGCCGCCTCCAAACCTCTTCCCCGCCTGGCGGGTGGCAGCCGGCGGCCACGTCGGACTGGATCCGGATATCGCCAGCGTGGGGCCCACGGCAAGGGCGCAGGCGGGGTGGGGTTGGGGGTGCGTGGTGGGCGGTGGGGGGGGTGGCGCCAGCGGTCCTCGGCGGCGGCGGGCCTAGCGCCGCCGGCACGTGCCCCTCCGGTTTCAGTCGGGACCGCCTCCGTGACGTCGAGGAGAGCTTCTCCACCCGTCCGTCCGAGGGCGCGGGGGTTCGGCGGACCGAGGGTGCCGTCGTCCCTCGACGACCGCCTTCGGGTCGCGCGCACACACACGCTCGGAGGCGCCCCGTCTCAACTGAAAGGAGTCGGCGGAGTAGAAACCGCGGCCCTCGAGACAGCTCCCTAACGCCGGGTGCGTGCGGCGGGGTGCTTTCTACACCCTACAGAAGGAAAACGCCTGTGGCCGGAGTTCTCGACGCCCGCCTTTCGACGCACCCTCTCGTCGCCTCGCTCCGTTTCCTAAGGCTCTCGTGACTCCTCCCGTTCTATTTCAGGGAGGCGCAGCTGAAGGGCTATCCGCTCCGCCCGTCCGTGAAGTTGGGCTTTCCCCCCGAAGGTGGCCGGAAGGGGGTGGGGGGGCGCGTGAGCCAAAGGATCTTGAAAACGCGGCGGCGGCGGTACCGCTTTCGGCTCTCGCCGATCCCACGCAGAGGCGGGGGCGCGGGCAGGTCCGCGCGCAGGTGCCCGTGCGAAGGTGCAGGCGCGTGCAGGCGCGGGCGCGCGCGCGCGCGCCCTCGGGCAGGTACGTAGAGGCGGGCGCCCGCGCGTGCACACCCCTAGGCGTACGCACGGGCACGGACGCGCCCGAGGGCGCGCGCGTACCGGCGCGGGCGCGCCCGTGTGGGCGCGCCCACGCCTACGCGCGTGTACCCGCGCGGGTACGCACGGGCAGGCACGTGCGTACCGCCCGCCCGCGCACGGGCGCGTGCACGCGCCTGCGTGTCCGTATCTGCAGCCACGGGCGTGAGCGCGTGGGCGCCTACCGTCCTTCTTCTACCTAACGCCGTCACCGGGCTGGCTCGGCGTCCAGGTATGCCTGTCTCCCCCTCCCCTCCAATCCCCTCCCCCTCCCCGCCCCCTCCCCTCCCCTCCCCTCCCCCTCCCCCTCCCGTCCCTCCCCCCTCCCCCTCCCGTCCCTCCCCCCTCCCCCGTCCCCCTCCCCCTCCCCTCCCCTCGTCTCCCCTCCCCTCCCCCTCCCCCTCCCCGTCCCTCCCCCCACCGCCTCCCCTCCCCCACCCCTCCCCCTCCCCTCCCCCTCGCCTCCCCTGCCCCCATCCCCCTCCCCTCCCCCACCCCTCCCGCCCACCCCCTCCCCCTCCCCCTCCCTCTGCCTGTCTCCTTCCTTTTCTGAAACCGGGTTTTCCTCTTCGAGAGCCGTTCCGCCCCTCGGGCGAAACCAACTCGCCGCGTACCGGAGACCGAGTGCAAAGACGGAGCCCCGGCGGCGCGGCGGCGGCGGCGGCTCGGAGCTCGGCTGCCGACCGAGATCGTCGGCGGTTCGGATCCGCCGGCTCCTCCTTGGGAAGCCCGTGGGGCGGCTCGACTCTCTCCCCTAGGGCCGCTCCGAGTCCCGAGCCGCTCGACGGCACGCGACGGCAGCGGCGCCGCAGTCAGTTCTCTATCTAAACGGAAACGACGACATGACGAACGTCAGTCTTCACCGCCACGCCCTACTCCCCACCCGAGCACCGTTCCAACTCGGGTGTTTCTCTCCCTGTGGCGGGGGTCCCCCCCGACTGAGAAAAAATAAACCGCCCCCCGAGGACGGCCCGCGTTCGGAGCCTCTTGGTAGTAGCGCGCCTTCACGGGACGACGGCACGCGCGCCCGTCACCCGCTTCCCGGAAAGCTCCCCCCGCAGAGAGTCGCGAACTCGGGCGAAGACGGAGGAGTCCGCGTACCCGTCGCCCAAGGTTCAGCCATCGTCCGATTGGAAACCGGTGCCTTCCCGGTCCCGCCTCCCCGTCGATCGACGCCTCCCGGGGGTGGGATGGCTTCCAGCCGAACCAGCCTACCGTACCCTTCCCCTCCTACGTACCTCGGGAGGTCGGCTCGGACAGGGAGGGGCCCGTCAGATGTCCAGTCCGCCGTGAGCTTTCCACGACGACGGTCGGCCGGTCGGCCGGTCGGTCGGTCGGTCGTCCCGGAACACCCCGGTCGGGTCCGCGCGCGCGCGGCACGGGCTTCACACACCTCGCTCCTCTGGCTTCCCGGGAGACGCTCGCGGCACGGCGACGCGTGCAACGCGGGAACGGCGACGCTGCCCTCGGCCTTACCGTCCCCCCCCTCCAGCCGAATACGGCCCCGGCCCTCACCGCGGGCCGAGTTGGGGGGCTGGGGGTCGGGCCGGGGGGGGGGATCGGCGGCGGCGGCCCTCGTCGGCAGGCGGCGCTAGCGCCGCCGGCGTGCGGCCTTACGGTTCCCGTTGCGATTCCCCTCGTGGGCGCGGAGAAAAGCCTCTCCATCCGGCCAAGGGGGCGCCCGTTCGGCGGACCGAGGGCGACGACGGGGGGCTGCCCGTCCGCCTGAGCGCGCGCCCGCTCCCGCAGGCACAGGCGCGCGCGGGCGCAGGCACAGGCGCACACGCTCAGACACGCGCTCACGCGCAGACGCGCACTCAAACCCATACAGACACGCACAGACGCACACACAGACGCACGCACAGACCCGCGCTCACGTGCGCAGGCGCCCCCACAGACGCAGGCGGGCACGCACACGGGCACGCCCGCAGACGCGCACGCGCACGCACGCAGTCACGCGCGCACACGCAGGCACACACGCCCGGACACGCGCGCACACGCCCCCGCAAAGACGCGCCCCCGCACAGACGCGCGCGCGCGCAGGCACGCACACCGGGACGCGCGCGCGAACGGACGCACGCACGCGCGCAGGCACGCGCGCACACGCACCAGGCCACCCGGAACGTTTGCCAACTCCCCGCCCACCTCAGCACCCCACCCCCCGGGCCCGAGGCGCGTGGTCCCCCACCGCCCCCACCCTCCGACCCCCCCACCGCCCCGCTCTCGGCCTCCCACCCCCCAACCCCCCTCGGGCACTCCACCCCCCACCCCCACGACTCACGCACACACGCCCGCCCGCCCGCCCGCCCGCCCGCCCGCGCATTCGGGAGCCGCCGGAGATCTCTCGATGCTCGAGACGCCGACTCACCCCTCTCCCTCCCCCCCCCCGCCCCGGAGACGCCACCTTCCCGAGTCCGCCCGCGAGCCCGGAGAGCACTCGCTCGGGCCGAGCCGCCCGAGGGCCTCTGGGCGGGCGTTCGCGGCTGGCCCGCCGCGCCTCCGCTGGACCTCACTAAGTCCGGCCTCGCTCCCGAGAGCCTCGAGGGCCTCCCTCGGTGAGATGTCTCCCCAGTCGGACCGGGGGGCCCAGAGCCGGTCCGTACCGGCTCTGGGAAGGCGTTCCCGGCCTCCCCCCCGCCCCCCGTTTGCCCGCCCGCGTCGCGGGAGGATGGAAAGCGATGAGGAAGAACGCTCTCGGTGGCGGCCGTGGTTTTCTTTTGCGACGCGGATGCCGGCAAACGCACGGCTCCCTCCCTCCCTCCCTCCCTCCCTCCCTCCCTCCCGACGCAATTTGCCCGTTCAACCCGCCTCACGCGTACCGTTGGCTCGGCGACAGGGACGACGGCGGAAAACGTCTCCCGGTCTGCCTGCTGCGCCACGCGGGCACTCAAAGAACGAGGAGGAAAACTTCGGGGACTGGCGGTCTCATCCCGTCCCGTTTGTCGCGTCCGTCCAAAGGATACGGATCGGAGAACACCTGCCCGTCCGACGCTTGGGACGTGCTCTCTTCTCCCTCCCGCCCCCGGTGGACGCTCATCCCCTCGGGCGCCCCCCCCCCGTTCGGCCCTTTCGGGGGCGAGCGCGCGCGCGCGCCCCATGACGCTCCCGAGAGGTTTCCCCGGCGGCCCGGGGGAGTCTGTCCCCTCTGCCACCCTCGAGCCCCGGCCGGGGCCCAGGTGGACCCGGTTCCACCCCCCCGCCGCCCTTCGCTCCGGTCGTCGGCCGTCACCCGGCGGCCGCTTCGATACCGTCCCCCTCCGGAGCTCTGCGGCGCCGACGGGATGGGAAGCGGTCCCGGCGGGCGCGCGCTGGCCACGGCGGCCCGGGGCCTTCGCTCCGTCTCCTCGAGCCCGGCCTGGCTCCCGGCGTCCTCCCGGGGTCCTCCCGGGGTCCTCCCTCCCTCCCTCCCTCCCTCCCTCCCTCCCTCCCTCCCTCCCTCCCTCCCTCCCAGGGCCCCCCCCGAGTGGGACACGCCGGCTGGCCGGCATGGTGCTCCAGGGCTCCAGCGGGGTAGACGGGATCTTCCTGGCTGAGGGGCGAAATGGCCCGGCTGGGCCGGACCCCCTTGGATCGGAACTTTGGGAGATGGGGCCAAGGTGGTGGAATAGGCTGACGCTTCCGCCTAGCTCTCTTGACGACAAAGACCCGGAAACACAAGCGAACGAGTATGTCTGCGACGAGCGGGGAGTCCTGACCGTCGAAGGCGGGCTTAGACGACGCACTGAGGGGCAGCGGCAGGAAGAGACCTTTCAGGGGCAGAGAGGGTTTACCGGCCCTGCCCCGCGGGGAGCCCTCAGGCACCATTCCCAGAGCGGCTGCTGCAGTGGGCTGGTACCGTCGTTCCACTGCTGTTCCGTCAGGGAGAAGCAGCCAGCCACACAGCCTGCTCACACCTCCGGAACCTGAGGAGGGCCCGGCCGGGCGGATCCCCTTGGCCCAACCGACCCCGCGCCGTGGCCGGCCCCACCGTCTTCCGGCCGCCCCGCGCCGAGAAACGTGTTCGGCGGCGGCGCTGGGAGGCGGGGGAGGGGGGCGGGGGGGGAGCCGGGACGGGGCCGGGCGTCCGGCCGCCCGGCGACGCGCCCTCGCCGGCCGCCGATCCGGATCCGTCCCGCTGCACTCCGCGCCGGTTGTCGGCCGCCACCTGGCGGCCGCTTTGATATCGTCTTCCCCCGGAGCTCCGGCGCCGGCGACACGCGCGGGAGGCGATGTGGCCGCGCTGGCCGAGGCGACGTTCCCGGACGCCGGCGGCGGCGTCGGCAGGATCGTCCTGGCCGAGGCGGGAAAGGGCCCGGCCGGGTGGATCCCCTTGGCCCAACCGACCCCGCGCCGTGGCCGGCCCCAACGCCTTCCGGCCGCCCCGCGCCGAGAAACGTGTTCGGCGGCGGCGCTGGGAGGCGGGGGAGGGGGGCGGGGGGGGAGCCGGGACGGGACCGGGTGTCCGGCCGCCCGGCGACGCGCCCTCGCCGGCCGCCGATCCGGATCCGTCCCGCTGTCGCCCGCGCCGGTTGTCGGCCGCCACCTGGCGGCCGCTTTGACATCGTTTTCCTCCGGAGCTCCGGCGCCGGCGACATGGGAGGCGCTGTGGCCGCGCTGGCCGAGGCGACGTCTCGGGACGCCGGCGGCGTCGGCGGGATCGTCCCGGCCACGGTGGGGCGCCGGCGCCAGAGCCACGTTCCGGAATTGGGCCCGCAGCTTCATGTGGCCGAGGCGGTGGCCGTCGCCGCCGCCGCCGCCGCCGCCGCCGCCGCCGCGCTCCCGGGTGCCGTGTTTTAGACGGCGCTGGACCGAACCGGGCCGCACCGAGACGGCGCAGGCAGAAGAACGGGACAAGGCACGCCCCGGCCGTTCGCGCGCCTTCCTTCGCGCGGCCCGGTCGTCACCGGGGCCTCCGGCGTAGGTCCGGGGTGGCCCGCGGAGGGCGCCCCGGGCCCGGGCGCGGTCCCGCGTGGGGTCCGGACCGTCGGAGAATTTTTTCAAAGTCCCGCTCCGGGGGTCCCCGGGCCGAGGTTGCCGCCCCCGGCCCGCCCCGGCCCGGCCACGGACCCGCGCGGGGCCCGGACCTTCGGAGGGGCCCCGCCGCCCGAGAATTTTTTCCAAGTCCCCCCTCCGAGGGTTCCCCGACCGGCCCGCGTTGGCCGCAGCGCAGGCGGCTGGCTCTGGGCGCCCGCGCGGCCCCGGCCAGCTCCGTCACCCCGTCCCGCGGGTCGACCAGAGGATCCCGGGAGCTCCGGGGGGGGGGGCGGGGCGCTGGGGGCCATGGGGTCGCGCTACGGACCGATGGCCGGGCCGCAGTTCCGGGGGCTCGCCGTGGGGAGCGGGCCCCTCCCGCCGCGGGGCGTGGCTTTTCTCTCGCCCAAAACGGGCGATTTGGGCCACCAGATTGGTGCTGACACGCTCTCCTCGCTGGGTGACTCACGCTGAGCAGATGGGAAACCTGGACGGGTCCGTAGACGCCGGTCCACCGACGGCCCACGCCCTCCCCCGCTCCTCCCCGCTTGAGCCGCCCGCCTGGGGCCCGTGCGCCGGCTCTCGCGCGTCCAGATGTCCAGCCGCGGTGCCTCCCCCCGGTCTCCAGTGCCCGAGGGCGGCGTGGCACGGGCGCCGCGGGCCCTCTGACCCGCGTGCCCCTTGTCGCAGGCACCCGCGGTGGCCGCGGTGCTCGCCAGAGTGTGCCCCGCTCCCCCCCTCCCCCAGGCCCACGTGCCTCGCGTGTCAGGCGTTCTCCGTGTGCAGGGGTCCTCGCGGCCACCTTTCCGCAGCCGGGGCGGGCGAGGCAGAAAGCGGGTCCTCTCCG
Source organism: Loxodonta africana (assembly GCF_030014295.1). Taxonomy (NCBI): domain Eukaryota; kingdom Metazoa; phylum Chordata; class Mammalia; order Proboscidea; family Elephantidae; genus Loxodonta; species Loxodonta africana. The sequence goes on from NC_087359.1 coordinate 83,737,779, forward strand.
GGGCTGTCCTCGCCCGCCTCCTGGCAGCCCTGGCGGGGGGGTCTTCTCCTCCTCGCTTGTGCCTGGGCTGACCCGATCGATGTGGTGTTGTCGTGCTCTCCCGGGCCGGGTCCGAGCCGCGCCAAGACGAGGGACGGACATTCGTGGCGAATGGGACCGCTCTTCTCGCTCAGCGCGCGGGCCCCTCGCTCCTCCTCCCCGCCCGCCGGTGGTGCGCAGAGGGGCAGGGGCACGGAATCCGGCCCGACCTCGCTCATCTGCCCTCGTTCGCGGCCTCGCGGCCAGCGTCGGCGGTGGCGGGGTCCTGAGACCGAGCAGGACAGCCTCTGCTCGTGGCCCTGGTGTTCTGCCTCGCGTCGGGCCCTCCCCCGCCCCCCGCGGCGGGGGGGCTCTCTGGTCAGGCGCACCCGCGCGCCCCACCCAGGTGGTGCCGGTGCGCCTCGAGTGGCCCTTTGGCGGTGCCCCTGGAACGCTCCAGGCCGTCCCTCAGGTGCCTGAGGCCGGGTGGCGGTGCCGTTTCCCCGTTCCCAGCCCACCCTTCCGGTCACCGCTCACGCGTGTGGGCGTGCGCCCCTCGAGCCGAGAGAAATAAAAAACAGGAGTGCGGCCGAGAGGGAGAGAAAGGATGTGGAGGAAAAAAAAAAAAAAAGAAGGGGGGTCGAGCGGGGTAAGACCTTTAGAGCACGCACGCCTCGCGGGAGGGTGCCGTGCCTGATCCCGAGAAGGCGGGGGTGAGAGAGGGGTGCGCGCGTGCGTGCCCGCCCCGGTGCTTGCCGAGACCCGCGTGAGGCAAGCGAGAGCGGAAGGAGGAGGGCCCGCGTGTTGCTTCCGCCGGTGCCGAGGGAAGTCGCCCTTGCGAGGTGGGGGCCCAGGCTGCGTAGCCGCGGCTGGGCCCCGGCGGTCCGTTGTTAGGCTCTGTCGTACCTCCTCCCCCCCGCGGGCCGCCCTAGAGCGCGGACCCCTCTACAGAGGGAGACCGGGGGGTGTGTTGGGCTTTTAGGTGCCCAGGCAAGCCTCGGGTGTGCGCGGCGCGTACCCGCGAGGCCCCGCGCGCTCGCCGGAGCCTGGCTCCGGTGAGGCGGGATGAGGCGGAGAAGCTTTAAAAGAGAAACGGAAAAAAAAAAAAACGGACGACTCAAAAGGCGTGACTTTCCGAGGCCCTCGGTCGCCGCTGCGGTGCCCCACCCGTTCCCTCCTCGCCCGAGTGGAGGGTGGACGCAGCACGGAGCCGGGAGCACGCGCCGTCCCCGGGTGAGGCAGAGCCGCCGTGAGCACGAGGCGGCAGGCTCCGTTCCCGGCCGCAGAGGCCCACTGTGCCTTAACCCCCCCGCTGGTGCTTACCAATACCGCAGGCCCCCCCCGCCCATCCCCGGGGCGCCCTCGGGCGCCTGGCGGGGGCCCAACGTGGGGGGCGATGGGTGGGGACGGCCCGTCTTCGGTGAAGAAAGTCTTCTCTAGTCATCTCCGAGGGTGCCTTGGGGGTGCCGGATCCCCCAGCCGCTGCCCCTCGCCTTGCGCGCAAGCCACCGACCGTGGCTCGCAGGCAGAGCCCCCTCTCCTTCCCGCCCGGTGTGGAGGGAGAGGTCCGCCGGCCCCGCGGTGGGGCCGCGCGCCGCCCTTCGCCTGCCGCGGCCCGCGCCTCCCCCCTGCGAGTCGGGGGAGGGCCTTCGCCGGGCCAGCCGTCTGGCGCCGGGGTCGCGCGCGTCCGTGTGTGCGTGTGAGTGTGCGGCCCTCCCGTCGCGCGCCTGGTGCGGTGGGGCCGGGGGGTCCGTCCGGCGGACGGCCCCCGCGCCGTTGTGTGCCGCCTCCCGCCCGCACCCGTCCCGTGCCGCCAGCGGTGCGCGGGTGTGCGGGCCCACCTCCTCACCCGGGAGCTTTCCCGGCGATGTGCCCCTGGGCCGGGGGGATGGGCGTGCCGGGGGCCGCCCCCGCAGCGCCTCCCTCGCCGACGTCGATCGACCCCGCCCCGCCCGGCCGGCCCGC